>NC_134826.1:18465790-18698238 GCF_004210375.1 Tachypleus tridentatus
ATAGATGATCTCATTAAACTTGTCGTTCATTTGTTTTGAAAGGATTAAACAAATAAAAATATGATATAATCAGAAACAGACAATAATTAATTTGGGAAAAATTACAAAAAAATATTTAAATGTGACATGCGAAAAGATATAAAACTTTGATGTTCTAAAAATGTGGCTATCATGAAGGTTTTATCAGTATTTCCTTCATACGAACATCAAAAGTTATATATAACATTTGCGAAACATTTTGTAATATTTAAGAACATATAAGGTATTTGAAATTACTTATAATTACGACGGGAAATATTTGAAAATTGAGTTTTGTTTTGCTCTATCGTGACATGTTGAGTAATTTAAAGTATCAACGGTCCCTACAACTGACAAACCTTATTCTGTTAGTAAGTTATGTCATACTAAATCCCATCTTTGTAGCGCTATTATTTGACTTCGATAAACCTCAAAAAATAATTTTGTTTGTTTATTTTTATGATATTTATGTTGATGTTTATGCAAACAATATTTCTATGTTCCTATCTGATTTAATTTCATTGGTTTATCCATGATAAATACAATAACGATACATCCTGATATTAACTAGAAACAAGATTTCACATAAAGTAGGATTCGAACAGATATTCTAAGGAAAAGCTACTAGTATAGAGACACTGTCTTACACCACTGTACCGTTTATCTATTTCCAGTTTTCTGTTTAATAATGAATCAGCTAACAACGATTTACAAACATAATAAAATGTTTTATGTTTCTTTGTGGTGGTGGTACGTATTACATGTTGTGCCTTCTTACTCATGTGGCCCAGCATGGCCAATCCCGGGGTTCGAATCCCCTCACGCCAAACATGCTCGCCTTTTCAGCCTTGGGGGCGTTATAATGTAACGGCCAATCCCATCATTCGTTGGTAAAAGAGTAACCCAAGAGTTGGCGACGGGTGGTGGTGACTAGTTGCCTTCCCTCTAGTCTTACACTGCTAAATTAGTGACGGCTAGCGCAGATAGCCCTCGAGTAGCTTTGTGCGAAATTCAGAACAAACCAAACCTTACTTATATAAATTTTCTATTTGCCCTCAGGTTAACAGTTTTAACCTCGTTGCTATGAAGAGAAATAGTTAGTTTATATATATTGTATATTTGTGAACAACATCAGGTTCATATTAACTTCTACGAGTGGCGTTTTATTTTGTACCGCTATCAACCACAACAGTAGTGATTTTGCCACTTATGACTGCTCATTTTTCTAGATCTAAAAACAGATATGAAGGTGCTGTTAAAGTCCGTTGAGAAACATGATATTTGTGGTATGCTATTATGTAAAACGGCTGTAGCAGTAACCCAAATTCAGCAAAAATTATACAGAGTCAGGGCAGTTGCTCCATCATTTTAGCTTGAAAGGAGGAGTCACTGCCCCGCCTTTATATCGTCTAATTGGTTAATAGGTTAATTATTGTGTAAACTTGTATACTCAGAAGGCAAAGGTGTTTTAGTTTTATGTTAAATATGTAGACGTATAACTTTTATTTAAAGTTTTTGTTGCGCTGAATACCTTTTCTTTGGAAAGATGTGACATGCTTTTTCAAACATAACTAACCCGTGGTGGCGTTGTATTGTTAGTTGGTGTTTTCTCATAGCAAAGCCACATCGGGCTATCTGCTGAGCCCACCGAGGGGAATCGAACCTCTGATTTTAGCGTTGTAAATCCGTAGACTTACTGCTGTACTAACGGGGAGCTGTATTGTTAGATGGTCGGAAATTCTGTATGTATAAAATATATTAATTATTATAGGTATCGATAGTGGCGTCGCAAATCACATTTTCGTTCTAAAATATTTTCTTATTGAAGTGTTCGCGATACCTCAGTGAAATATACAAGAAATCTTCCTAATGAGCACTGGAAGTACTCTAATTTATACAGTAAGGAAGACAAAATACAGATAAACCGATGCTACTCGCAATTTAAAACTGAAAACTAATATTTTCTTACAAAAAAAAAGTAATTTTCATGATCAGCAAAACGAACTAATTTTTCGTGGCGACTAAAATCTTCATAAGAACTGTATTCTGTTTTTGGTGGCGACTAAAATCTTCACAAGAACTGTATTCTGTTTTTGGTGGCGACTAAAATCTTCACAAGAACTGTATTCTGTTTTTGGTAGCGACTAAAATCTTTACAAGAACTGTATTCTGTTTTTGGTGGCGACTAAAATCTTCACAAGAACTGTATTCTGTTTTTGGTGGCGACTAAAATCTTTACAAGAACTGTATTCTGTTTTTGGTGGCGACTAAAATCTTCACAAGAACTGTATTCTGTTTTTGGTGGCGACTAAAATCTTTACAAGAACTGTATTCTGTTTCTGGTGGCGACTAAAATCTTTACAAGAACTGTATTCTGTTTTTGGTGGCGACTAAAATCTTTACAAGAACTGTATTCTGTTTTTGGTGGCGACTAAAATCTTTACAAGAACTGTATTCTGTTTTTGGTGGCGACTAAATCTTTACAAGAACTGTATTCTGTTTTTGGTAGCAGTTAAAGTTGCAGAAGAACTAAAGTATATTTCGCTTCCGCAAGATCTATCATATTCTATATTTTAGGATGATTGATTATGGAACAGTTTGTTTGTTTTTTTAATCTCGCGCAAAGCTACTCGAGGACTATCTGCGCTAGCCGTCCCTAATTTAGCAGTGTAAGACTAGAGGGAAGGCAGCTATTCATCACCACCCACCGTCAACTCTTGGGCTACTCTTTTACCAACGAATAGTGGGATTTACCGTAACCTTATAACGCCTCCACGGCTAAAAGGGGCGAGCATGTTTGGTACGACGTGAATTCGAACCGGCGACCTTTAGATTACGAGTCGAATGCCTTAACCCACCTGGCTATGCCTGACCAATAGTGCGATCAAGTTTATTCATATAATTTAGGTTGAAAGTTAAGACAGTTTTATCAGTCAAACTGGTTAGTTTAGAAGGAAAAATGATCTTCTTCAGTTTCCACTGATAAATTAGTAATAATTACTTCAAAATGTCTTCACAACATTGTCCACCATCAAAGGTTTTCTGTTTGTTTTTTCACTGAAATGTTCTAAGTTTCGCGAACAGTGAGGATTAATACATGATACATTATTTTTATTTCTACTCGATTATTTTTATGTTACTCTGGATTATATTATTTTTCATCATTTTTATTAGATCTTGAATAATTAAATTAATTTTGATTAGATGAGTATTTTTGGAATGTAACTTATTTTATCTATTCTCGGAATAACGTCTTCTAGTGGCACAGCGGAATGTCTGAAAGCTTATAACGCTTAAATCCTGGTTTCGATAGTTTTAATTAGCGCAGCATTATATAGTAATAATATAAAAATTGCATGCAATGTTATTAATGTGTTCTATAAAAACCTGTGTTTCTAAAGACGATAAAATATACGAATTATCTCTGAGTTCTGCTTGAGTAGTTAAGATTTGCGATAACAGAATACGTTTTTCATGTCAACACTGTGTTAAGAATTCTCCATGTGCTAGTACTATATTGAAGAGACTATAGCAACTATAACACTTTTAATACTAAATGTGTTATTTTTAAACTAAAACCCACCTCGGAATTAGGATTGACCAGTGTTTTTGTTTGCGTATTTTGTGACCACCAGAAATTGACTATCACGTTCAACGTGATTTACGATTATTAAGTTAAAGCCACGTGGTAAGATGCACCATTTCTATTAGTGACCAGAGTCTGTTTCTTTTCCACTTCTGTTACAGGGTATGATTATTTATCTGCTACTCACTTTTGGCAATCAAAATAAAGAATGTAGACTTTGAAGCATTGAACACAGCAGAACTGTTTCACAATTGTGAAGATACATAAATAACCCAATTTATATTTATAATTTGTTGTATTTGTACTTGAGCAATATTTCTATGTCATTTAAAAGCATCACAAACAGGCCAATTTTATAATGACATCTTTTCTTTTGTACTCTTGTGTAATTGTGTCGTAAAATACGGGGTGCAAGAAAAGAAGAAAAAAAATCCACACGTTTATCCACAACGATGCTGGACCAAATTTACTGGAAAAGGAAAAATAACCTTTCACATCTTTCTCCCAATGTGCAACTATGATATAGTGACAGACCATCTATCAGACAATGGATGTTTCTCAAGTTGAATCTTTAGATTTGTCGTATTTGAGGCGAAGTTTTCAAACAAACTGGAACACTTTTGAGTACTTCTATAAATCATGAAGTGGTCCGTTTTGGTTGGTTTCTTCTTACGTTAATTCTATATAAACTTGTTTGTAACATAGCAGTAAAGTTTACTGGAAGTCAGGATTTAAAACATTCCCAGAATCAGTTGGTTAATTAAACCGACCAATGAATAAAACAATTAACTCAATGATAATTTAATTTAATACTTGTTTAGCTAATTATCTAAATATTGTCGTTGTAGAACTTAACTGCTTTTATAACACACGAACATAGAAGTTCAATAGTTTGTTTAGAATCCAGAACTTGACGTTTACTGTAACCAAAGTAAAGAGTAGTTTTATGTAATGTTAGCAATAGCCGTAACAAAACAGGCGAACTTGGCTGAATGAAGATAAAAAAACAAGTTCTGTTTGAAAAATCATAATTGACCATTTCCAAAAGTCCGATGTGTCAGGACTTGTTATAGCCAAGCATGGCTGACTGTTTCCCTCAAGCATGGCTGACTGTTTTCCTCACAACGTACTTAACATTCTTATTCATTCTGTTTTCGAGGGTAAAATAATGTAGTTTACTTTATGTTAACTCGGCTTAGACCTTTAGTAAAGCCTTAATAATTTATATTAAATGATAAATTTAGTTATCAAAGCAAAGTCACGTGATTAATACAGATGAATAGCAGCCTTCACGTGAACGTAGAACATTATGTAGCGATAGAATGAGGTTTATATATATATTCTAATAAATCAAATCCTTCGCGCCACTATTAGGTATACGCAAACGAAAGTATCATATTACCTATGGCAATGATCACTCATTGGAATATATGAAGGTGTATAGGGTTCTTTACAGCTAATTTACTGCTGAAAGTTAAGTCGTGAAAATTTAATATTATTATCAATTTCGCTTCAAACAAAAAAACCAACAAGGATGTCTCTTAAAAAGAAGACATTTGTCATACGTCAAGCATTCGGTAAAGTACATTGTATGGTCTTATGGTTTAACACGAGGATTCAAGATGTATTCCAACAGTACTGTTGTATTCAGTCTTTTTGGTATCGTTCTTTTAGTATTTGTTGCAGTTACATTTCAGCTATTTAAAAAAGAACATAATTCGTATAACATTTAGATTTTTCTAATGTTTTTAGCGCATTTTAGAGGGATTTAGTAAAATTCTATAACATGTCGCAGAAAGAATGCATTTTTCTTGAATTTTCACTTTATTTGGAATAATAAAACCTGTAGGTTTTTATCCAGCTTGTTGTTTTACACTTCAGTTACCAGAAATATCTTTACGTTCTTTTTAGGTTGTCTTCGGGAAGAAATTTGGGCTTTATAAGTTACGAGAACTATCTTTAAACTGGTATTGAAGTGGACACTTTACAATAAACTCAAAAGTTTTTAGTTTGGTGATAGGTTGTCCTTTGAAAATATTGTAATATTCACACTTCACAAATCATTAGAGTTGTTGTTGTTGGATTACCTGTTAAAACTACAGTGATATTCACACTTCACAAATAACTAGAGTTGTTGTTGTATTACCTGTTAAAACTACTGTAATATTAACACTTCACAAATCATTAGAGTTGTTGGATTACCTGTTAAAACTACAGTGATATTCACACTTCACAAATCATTAGAGTTGTTGTATTATCTGTTAAAACTACAGTGATATTCACACTTCACAAATCATTAGAGTTGTTGTATTATCTGTTAAAACTACAGTGACATTCACACTTCACAAATCATTAGAGTTGTTGTATTATCTGTTAAAACTACAGTGACATTCACACTTCACAAATCTCATTACATCGTTTATGGGCTACCATTTAAAATACAGTAGTATTCAGGGTAATATTTACTCTTTAGGAGTCAGTAGAGATGTTTTTATGTTGGTGTTGGGTTATCATTGAAAATTGACGAAGAAAACAGTGTTGATAACAATTTTTCATCTCTGTACCATATTTGTTTCCAACTTGGTGATTACATCTTCTTGGGTTACCAATGTATCTTAATGTATTAACTTGTTTTTTTTATTGCGAACCAACATTCCATTTCAAAAACTACAAAGATTCTGAGAGACTTTAGGGTTCACCATATTGTTTTGGTAACATAATTAAGTGTATTCGTATATATGTTACGTGTATATGTTACGCATATATGTTACGTGTACATGTTACGCATATATGTTACGTGTATATGTTACGTGTATATGTTACGTATATATGTTACGTGTATATGTTACGTATATATGTTACGTGTATATGTTACGAGTTACTTCTTCTACTGTCCGAAATTCTTTCTGTTATTTATGTCATAATGAAAAGTTAATGTTTCTTTAAATACGTCTTTACCTTTGTAAAGTGCTGAAAGCTTGGCTTGAAGTTCCTATTTATAACTGCGTTTCTGTCTAAGAAACTACACGTTTTCTTTGCAGTACGCTTCCTACTGTGAGAGGTAGCAACACGTCCAGCCCTTAGAATATCTAACATATTCTAGTTCCTGAGAGAGATCTTACACCAGTCCTCGAGGCTCCTAGCAAATTAGTTTATGTTGAAATAGCTTCTTGAATTGCCTGGCTTCAGAATACTTTGATTAAATGAGGAGAAATGCTTCTCTTAGCAATAACTTTAATTAAAAGTTGGTGGTAATTGAAAGTGGACTTAAACTCGACAGGGATCTCCTAATGGAGGGTAAAGTAAGCTCCACAAGACCCTTTAGAACTGGCTGGAAGATTGATAAATGCTAGATGGTATTCATCTTCATTGTATACATCTAAACCTTCCTGTCTCGACAAGGGTCGTGAAGCACACTCAAGAGTTTAGTAATTACCCTGTGTAGAAAGGGCTTCCAGTATTAAGTAACGTTTTCAGGGTAAACGCATTTGGGAAATTATACCAGATCTTGACACTTTTTGAAATATTTTTATCCCTTGCTTGGAGTCGAGTTTCATAAAACTCACGTAAGACTTGGGTTATCAAACATTAAGTTCTCGAGTTATGTTAAGTATATATGTAATTCTGGTATGCAAAGTTAATTTAGAAAATGGATTTAGAAACATTATAATCCCCATTACATTTATTTTATATAAATAATCTATTTATTTACATTTTAAACGTAAATAACAGTTTATCTCCTGGTGGTTTATTTTTAAAAGTAAATGACAGTTTATCTCCTGGTGGTTTATTTTTAAAAGTAAATGACAGTCTAACTTCTGGTGGTTTATTTTTAAAAGTAAATGACAGTTTATTTCCTGGTGGTTTATTTTTAAAAGTAAATGACAGTTTATCTCCTGGTGGTTTATTTTTAAAAGTAAATGACAGTTTAACTTCTGGTGGTTTATTTTTAAAAAGTAAATGACAGTTTATCTCCTAGTGGTTTATTTTTAAAAGTAAATGACAGTTTAACTTCTGGTGGTTTATTTTTAAAAGTAAATGACAGTTTATCTCCTGGTGGTTTATTTTTAAAAGTAAATGACAGTTTAACTTCTGGTGGTTTATTTTTAAAAGTAAATGACAGTTTACCTCCTGGTGGTTTCTTTTTAAAAGTAAGTGGCAGTTTATCTCCTAGTGGTTTATTTTTAAAAGTAAATGACAGTTTATCTCCTGGTGGTTTATTTTTAAAAGTAAATGACAGTTTAACTTCTGGTGGTTTATTTTTAAAAGTAAATGACAGTTTATTTCCTGGTGGTTTATTTTTAAAAGTAAATGACAGTTCATCTTCTGGTGGTTTATTTTTTAAAAGTAAAAGACAGTTTATCTCCTGGTGGTTTACTTTTAAAAGTAAATGACAGTTTATCTCCTGGTGGTTTATTTTTAAAAGTAAATGACAGTTTATCTCCTGGTGGTTTATTTTTAAAAGTAAATGACAGTTTATTTCCTGGTGGTTTATTTTTAAAAGTAAATGACAGTTTACCTCCTGGTAGTTTCTTTTTAAAAGTAAGTGGCAGTTTATCCCCTGGTGGTTTATTTTTAAAAGTAAGTGACACTTTATCTCCTGGTGATATATTTGATGAAATGCTCTACTTTCATTGACTCTATTTTGGTAAATATGTTCAGACTTGTATAAAAATATGCCTCCTTAATTATATTGTTTATTTAAACATATGTGTTTCATTTCTGTTCACAACACGTGTAATGTTTTATTAAGTTATGATTAAAGTGAGCTACCTACATAAGTTTGGAAGAACACCATACAGTGATTTAATATCTTATTGAATTGGCCCGACATGGTCAAGTGTGTAAAGGCGTTCGACTCGTAATCTAAGGGTCGCGGGTTCGAATCCCCGTCATCCCAAACATACTCACCCTATCAGCTATGGGGGCGTTATAATGTGACGGTCAATCACACTATTCGTTGGTAAAAGAGTAGCGGTGAGTGGTGATGACTAGTTGCCTTCCTTCTAGTCTTACACTTCTAAATTAGGGACAGCTAGCGCAGATAGACCTCGAGTAGCTTTGCGCGAAATTCAAACAAACAAATTATATTGAATGTATTAACTGTTGAACACACCTATTAGAGTATCGGAATATAAATTTCAGGTGTTAAGAATGTTTTAATGTCTTGAATTCTACGAATCAAAGATAACTGAACACAGATAGATGTGTTGATTCGATTCTACAAAGATGAAAGATAAATAACACTGACAGATGCATTCATTCGATTCTACAAAGATAAAATATAATTAAACACAGATAGATGTTTTGATTCGATTCTACAAAGATAATTAAACACAGATAGATGTGTTGATTCGATTCTACAAAGATAATTAAACACAGATAGATGTGTTGATTCGATTCTACAAAGATAATTAAACACAGATAGATGTGTTGATTCGATTCCACAAAGATAAAAGATAACTAAACACTGATAGATGTGTTGATTCGATTCTACAAAGATAAAAGATAACTAAACACTGATAGATGTGTTGATTCGATTCTACAAAGATAAAAGATAACTAAACACTGATAGATGTGTTGATTTGATTCTACAAAGATAAAAGATAACTAAACACTGATAGATGTTTTGATTTGATTCTACAAAATAAAAGATAACTAAACACGGATAGATGTCTTGATTCGATTCTACCAAGATAGAAGATTCTTTGAAAATTAACGGAAGCTATTGATTGAAAGTCATTTAAGACATTTCTGACGATTTCAAAAATAATATAAAATCATATCTAATGGTTTTTGTTTGTTTGAATTTCGCGCTAAGCTACACGAGGGCTATCTGCGCTAGCCGTCCCTAATTTAGCAGTGTAAGACAAGAGGGAAGGCAGCTAGTCATCACCACCCACCGCCAACTCTTGGGCTACTCTTTTACTAATGAATAGTGGGATTGACCGTACCACTATAATGCCCCTACGACTGAAAGGGCGAGCATGTTTGGTGGGACGGGGATTCGAACCTGCAATCCTCAAATTACGAGTCGAGTGCCTTAACAACCTCGCCATGCCGAGCCATCTAATGGTAGGTTAAAAATGAAACTTCATTGAGTAAGATTTAAGTGTTTTAAATGAAAACTATCTGTTTGAGTTTGAAGATAATTCTAAAACATTTCGTGATGAGTGCATAAGGTCGATGCTTGGATTCTTACATTTATACAACGTTCAACATTTAACTTTGGGAGGGTATTATATTTGTTTGTTTTCGAGCACATTTACCCAATTGGTTATCTAAGTTTCACCCATCAAACAGAATTGATCTCCAAATTTTGTCGTTGTAAGTTAGTAAACGTATCGTTGGTCCAATAGAGCGGTATGTTCGAGTCACTAATAATTCACATCTGATACTCATGGCTTCTACGAGTTTAATAGACTTAAGTCGCACGAGCTTTGCTGACTGTACGCGACTCAGGTAACTCACTAGATTATTTCAGACTGAACATGAATTAGTGAACACAGAACAAACAGATAATAACGAAATAGCCAAACCAGTGTCTAAGTTATTATAATTTAAGTAGGCAGTTCATCTTAGAAATAACTGTTTTTAAGATAACAATTATTTGATTACGTGTATTATAACATATTTGATTCTATTAAGAAATAAGGTATTGAAGATTAGTTTTCTTTATATGAGAAGTAAGACCACATGAGAGCAATACGTTTCGGAGAAATATTCTTCATCAGAGTTACACGTGCTTGAAATGATACAAGAAAATAAACACTGGTTTTTCTGCTTTTCTGTACGTTGTGGCCTGCCTTATAAAGTTGGGTTAATGTTCAGCTTTGGTAAGGTACCATAATCTATATAACTTGTTTACAAATGTATTTTTGGTAAGGTACCATAATCTATATAACTTGTTTACAAATGTATTTTTGGTAAGGTACCATAATCTATATAACTTGTTTACAAATGTATTTTTGGTAAGGTACCATAATCTATATAACTTGTTTACAAATGTATTTTTGGTAAGGTACCATAATCTATATAACTTGTTTACAAATGTATTTTTGGTAAGGTACCATAATCTATATAACTTGTTTACTAATGTATTTTATTCAATCCTTTCTATCTGCTGGGGTAAAGATACGTGTACCTTTTGCTATTTTCTCTATACAAAGTAAGTTACACAATACGAAAATAATATTTTTAAATTATATAATACTAGAGTAATGTTGTTCTTTACTTAAGTTATACAATACGAAAGTTATGTTGTTCTTTAAGTTGTACAATAATAGAGTAATATTATTCTTGCTTCAAGTTATACAATGCTAGAGTAATAATATTCTTTCTTGAAGTTATACAATACCAGAGTAATATTATTATTCCTTTAAGTTATACAATACTAGACTAACGGTATTCTTTCCTTAAGTTATACAATACTACAGTAATATTATTATTACTCTAAGTTATACAATACTAGAGCAATGGTATTCTTTCTTTAAGTAATACAATACTACAGTAATATTACTCTTTCTTTAAGTTATACAATAGTACAATAATATTACTCTTTCTTTAAGTTATACAATACTACTGTAATATTACTCTTTCTTTAAGTTATACAATACTACTGTAATATTACTCTTTCTTTAAGTTATACAATACTACAATAATATTACTCTTTCTTTAAGTTATACAATACTACAATAATATTACTCTTTCTTTAAGTTATACAATACTACAGTAATATTACTCTTTCTTTAAGTTATACAATACTACAGTAATATTACTCTTTCTTTAAGTTATACAATAGTACAATAATATTACTCTTTCTTTAAGTTATACAATACTACAGTAATATTACTCTTTCTTTAAGTTATACAATACTACTGTAATATAACTCTTTCTTTAAGTTATACAATACTACAATAATATTACTCTTTCTTTAAGTTATACAATACTACAGTAATATTACTCCTTTTTAAGTTATACAATACTACAGTAATATTACACTTTCTTTAAGTTATACAATACTACAGTAATATTACTCTTTCTTTAACCATTTTATTCTATCATTTTCGTTTTTCTGCATCATATATACATATATTCCTGTGTTCGTGCATCATTGTATCATAATAACATCTACTTGTAATTTGAATATCATCTTACACCAAAGCAGTAAAAAGAAAGCGTTTACGTGATACCATATAACGTTGAATAACAGCTGGAGAGTTCGCTATTTAGTTATTACACATGCTGATAGGACAGTAAGCCATAACCTTCCATTTTATGTTACAAATTTTTATCTGTGTTCAGTTTCACTGCGGGCTTACCTGACAACCTGGACTACTTTACCATCGCGTTTGTATCACCAGTAAAATGCATTCATCTACCAACTATTGTGGGTTAATTATACCCACACTTGTATATTCACGAGAGTAATATTACAATGGTGTTGTAGATGTGTCTATTACATCTGTGGGTGGAATTTCATTAAAACACGTAACTGCAAACTCAGTTCCGAATTTATTACTTTAGTTAGTAAAGGAATTATCTCATTTAGTCCCGGAGAAGCAATTATAGTTTTATACAGAGTGGTTTACTAGGTTTTGCCATTACTGTTGTGAACTATGAGTTATTCGCTTTCTGTTTAGAATTACAGAGTTTGTTTACACACTTTCTTATCCTTTATTGTAGAGACAGTCTTAATGAAGTTTAGGAACGTTGCAAATGACCAATGCGGCCGTCTTAGTAAGCAAGCATTTTTTTTTTTGGTTTATACTTGCGCTTATTGAATAAATAAAGAAAAAACCAATGCAGATGCACATAATAAGGTC
The DNA here is from genome assembly GCF_004210375.1 of Tachypleus tridentatus. Classification (NCBI taxonomy): domain Eukaryota; kingdom Metazoa; phylum Arthropoda; class Merostomata; order Xiphosura; family Limulidae; genus Tachypleus; species Tachypleus tridentatus. The sequence continues at coordinate 18,478,220 of NC_134826.1, forward strand.
TGTGTGCGTGTATGTTCATTAAAAGTTAGTATATCACACGTTCCAATATTTACTTCCGATATTTACTTCCGGATATAAAATTACTGATTTTTCGTGTCAAATACGATCTTTGTTACAGCTAATAATGACATATAATTATGTACAGTGTGCTTACTTTTCTTACGATTTTGGTTACAAATTGTTTCCTGATCTCAATCTGTCTTTCGTCGTGTATCGGTTTTCTTAACAATACGTACAGATTTATAAATCTGAGTTCCTTATTTCAGATGTTATTAGCAAAGGTGTAGCGATTTATTTCTTCGTTTGTAACGAAACGCAAAGATACACAAAGGACTATTAGAGTCCTTTAATTAATTCATAATTAATTACCTTTACTTCTCGGGTTTCCCTTTTTAAAATTTACTTTTGGTGTAAGCTCATACTATAGTGAAACTAACATTTCAGAGTGATGGCGTCAGGACATTTATTGATGGGAAAAATCAAGTTTTGATGTGATTAATATTTATAAAAATAAAGCCTTCCTTTCGATTAGGCCCGGCATGGCCAAGCGTGTTAAGGGGTTTGACTCGTAATCCGAGAGTCGCGAGTTCGAATCCCGGTCGCACCAAACATGCTCGCCCTTTCAGCCGTAGGGGCGTTATAATGTGACGGTCAATCCCACTATTCGTTGGTAAAAGAGTAGCCCAAGAGTTGGCGATGGGTGGTGATGACTAAATGCTTTCCCTCTAGTCTTACACTGCTAAAATAGGGACGGCTAGCGCAGATAGCCCTCGAGTAGCTTTGCGCGAAATTCAAAAAAACAAACAAACAAACCTCTTCGATTCATAGTATCTCGCATATTAAATCTGTAAAGAAGCAACAACAACTAACATGTTGGTTTATTAAAGAAATTCATTACATCAAATATGATCTGACATGCATTAAAATAAATACCATAATTAACAGTCAGCCTTTCACTTCAGTTAAACCAAAAAATTCTTACTAAAAAAAAAACTTAACTTAAAATATTAACCATCTTACACTGGTGTAATATTAAACCTACACCAATATCAACCATCTTACACAGATGTAACATTAGACCTTCACTAATATTTCCTTTTTTTTCCTATCAAACAACCATAGCTACCCACGTGGTTTTACAATGTTCTCTAAACCCACTGGATCCAGCTTGAAACAATAACACTAGGTTTAAAGTTTACTTTCGTAGTCACAACTTCAAAACTTGTAGTTTGACAAGTTGAAAACAAAAAGGTTACATATTTCATGTCGAAGTTAATACTGTAAGAAAATATAAAATTGTTAATAAATGTTTGCATGTTTAAACATTTATGAGAGAGAAAGTGTCACTTCATAAACTTTAATTACTTTGATATTCGTTTAGTTTTATACATTTTTAAAATTGTTTTCTGTCAGAAATATCACATATATCAAGTGATCTTATAATAAGGTTATAATTTTAACTTACAAGAACACTACTTCCACATACACAGTTAGTACAAGAACACTACTTCCACATACACAGTTAGTACAAGAACACTACTTCCACAAACACAGTTAGTACAAGAACACTACTTCCACATACACAGTTAGTACAAGAACACTACTTCCACAAACACAGTTAGTACAAGAACATTACTTCCACATACGACCCTAATTTTTGTTAATCTTAGACGAACAATAGAACCTAAGCTCAGTGTTTCGTAAATCTAGTAGTGACCTGTTGTGACACATAGCTGACCGGAGTTTATTAATAAATTGAGGACTAACATAAATTAGTTGATAAAACAACAACTTAATCGATAATGGTTCTAAGATTAGACAAGTTTTAGTGCGTTAAACCTCTCCGTCATTAGAGGTGTAAAAGGAACTTGTCGTTGGAATTTTTATTTTGCCTATGAATAATCGGTATTTAACGTCCATGTTAATTAAAAACATGTAGGATAATTGATAGAATGTTTCATCATATCGCAAAACCTTAAACACAAAGATAGGTGCATCTGAATTCATCATGCTATCATAGACTTCCCTGTATACAACTTTATATTGTTTTTGTTGAACGGTCAATATTTATTGACTTCCAAATCCTGTATTTTACCATTAGCTTAATATTATGAATATGCTGAAATCTTTGTGCCCTGAATTATATCGTTTACATAAAGTTTTATGTACGTATTGAAACTTAAACGAACATTTTTAAATATGTTTTGGAAATTCTGCCCTTCAATCCTCACATAAATATAATCTTATGGATATGTACACATATACTAACAACCAATGTCATTTATTTGTTGTCACTAAAATGATCTGCATACATAATTTAATCTCAGATTTTTAATTCTGTGGCTAGCTTTATGTTTTGGATATATATACGTACAACTACTGACAACAAAGTCCTGTCATACTAAATATATATATATTGAAAATATCACTCTTAAATTCTACCATTAACATAATCTGATAAACATAAACTAAGCGTCTGTAATTCTTGGACGAGCACAATATTTAAAAGGAAAACAAAGCACATGGTTCACTGGGTGACTTCCTTGTTTCCACCTCCCTCCCTCAGTGGCTCAGCGCCAAATCTTTGGGCTTATAACGCAGAAAATGAAGTTTCGATACTCATGGTGGACTAGTACGGTTAGCCAATTGTGTCGCATTGTACTAAATAACAAACAAAGATTTCCTTGTCTGGTCAGTTTTATTGTAAAATGGCAGAGTTGTGATTAACATGTTAACCATCAGTTGACCCCTGGAAAGTAAATGGAAAATTTAACTTCTTGGCTTAACTTTTGTATTTAACTCAAAATACGTTTTAGCTCATTTTTCTTAAGAGAATTTCGAGGGATTCGTTTCAAAATACCAATTTTAGTAAAACCTGATCTAACGATATGAACATATCTAAAGTCCATAATGACTGTTTGATGTTGTTGATTGTTGTTTTTTTTCGGTTTTTACATAAATCAAACACTTTTCTAAATTCGTAGATTATATATCAGAGGCACCTGCTCAGAAACAGCTCTAAGTTTATTGCTAAGGAGCAAAACTGAAAGGCTATATATTCATTTTATATAAAATAAATGAAGGAGTTTCTGACGCAATGCGTCTTAATTTAACACGACAGATAAATAGAAAGGTGGATATGCAGGTGTTTTATAACATTAACGTAACACTATGGAGGCTAATTAAATATTAAAGTAGTAATGAATATTGGAAGATTTTGGAAGACTTTTACTGGACCAATGAGAGAACTTCCTCGTTAGGTCTGGAAACGCCTTGTCTTAATGATCTGCAAGAGAACTTTGAAACAATTCCATCGATCCAAGTAAAGAAAATTTCGAAAATTAATTGCGTTACTCTATATCTACCTTTTTCGGTTATTCTCCCCTTTCTCTGTAACCTTCAACGTCATTATATTTTTCTATTGATCCTATGGGACATGATAAATGTGGATCACCTTTCAAATCGCAGTACCACTTAAATTGCACTGTCTTTCTTCTTTTTTTTTTCTCTCTCTCTCTCTCAGGATAATTTATGACGCTATGTGTGTTATTTGCTTTGGTGCACCATCAGAAACTAAACCACAGTAATCCCAGTTCATCTGAAAACGCTCGTCCCTTGGGGAAAAGAAAAGAAGAGAGCTTGGGGCAGCTTTATCTTCTATCCAGAGTGAAACGAAAATTCACGGCGCACTGACTCTGGGCGAATAGAAATGCATTAAGAACATGAATCTGAATTCCAAGGAGACGAGCTGCACACACACAAAAAAAACATCATTCATTTCTCATCTTGCATGAGCACATCCGTTTCGCGATCAAAGCAGGCCCAGAGCTATCAATCATCAAATACTTTTCTTGAAATGACGACACTGTACAAACATGAATATGAATTGATTGGAAAAGCCATGAAACTTTCATTTTCTTCCATCAATCTGAATCCAATGAAAATTTTTACAACAGTAAGAGAGAAATCTTTTCATAAAACACACACACGGATACATATATACTTAACTTTTAAACGGGCCTTTTCATGCAGCACAATTTCGTTGTTTTTCAACTACTATAAGTTTTGTAAATAAAGATGACCTTTTTAGACGGGTACGTTTCTATTGGGCAATCTCTTTAATTGGTTTACGGTTGTATTTAACTCGTGGTAGCCCAGGGACCATAAAACAATTTTCGTACCATAAAGAGGTGCTCGAAGGGGCAAAGAAAAAAAACAACAACAACAGAAACACTGCGTTTTAAACTTCTTCGTATTTGGGAGAGTGAAAAACATGAGAAAGGAACAATATATTCTCAATTTGTCACTTTACAGCCAAGGTTTTAAGTGGTTTTTGTTTACCCTGACTTCCCAACAGTTCCGTTCGTTGTTTACAACAACGACAAAAAGTATTCATGAGAAAGTTTACCAAGCAAAAAACCTCTAATGTCACCTTAACTACAGATATTCCAAACCGCTTCATATTTTGTTTCATTGGCTCACGATAACGAAGTTTTAACATGAGATCGTGACATCTTATATCATTTCGATACCACCCGTTATATTGTAGTTGTGTAATGTTGCGAGTAATAATACTTGGTTTTGTGTATTTCGCAGAACGGAAGCGAGGACGTCAAACCTACACCCGCTATCAGACCCTGGAATTAGAGAAAGAATTCCATTTCAACCGGTACCTGACTCGCCGGAGAAGAATCGAGATCGCTCACGCTCTCTGTTTAACGGAAAGACAGATCAAAATATGGTTTCAAAATCGTCGGATGAAATGGAAGAAGGAGAACAAGGCTAAACTGGAAGCAGGTCTAACGATGGGGCCTCCTCCGCCACTAGAACCTCTTCACCCCATCGACCGGTCATCGCAGTAAGCTCCTGAAATAGGTGGACAAGAAGGTAGTAGTCTAACAGGGCAGGCGAGATTAACTGCCCGATTCGTATTTTTCTTCATTGTGGGTGGATTCAGGTGTTGCGTGACGAACGGTATATGTGAGTAGAATTGTACATATTGTAGTTAATGTACCCATTATGTACTTTCGGCTCAGCTGCTATTTTTAATTTATCAAAGCTGCTGGTATTGTATCACCTTCAATGTTGTGGCCATTGCAGGATTCACCTGAAGTTGTACAAATTTTCCAAATCAACGTAGTCCTACATTCAACCTAAAATGACGAGCACAGAAGGAAACAGTGAGCCACGCACTACTTTCATTTACACAATAACACAGACACGGTCTGTGGAGGAAAAAAGTCTCCTTTTTCTTTTGTTTGTATTAATGCGTCGATACGTACGTGTGTTTGAATATTGGGAATATTTTTATCCCAATTTTAGCAACTAAATAATAATATGTCGTGTAGTAAATATTTTATCTTAAAGCTTGAGAGATCTCCACTTCAACACATGTGTGAGTGTGTGTACATTTTGCTGTCTTGTGTCACATAAAAAAAAATTATTGATCGGAAAAATATTTTACTGTTATAAATCAGGGTAAAAATTACGTTTTCTCTGAATTTTTAGATCATCTCGTTTTAACTTGTGAGTTTTGTTGTTGTTGTTTTCTGTTTCCTAAGGAATTCTTGGGTGTTTTGTTGAATTTTTTTTTCCTTAAATTAAAAAGTGTTATCTTGAATTGTATTAGCTCCGTCATTATCGTTACTTTAAACACTAATAAATTTACCTTTTATAAATGTGATAACGGTGAACGCTGTTCTGATTACCCGTCGTTCACGAACGAAGTGTCAGGTAGGTGTTCGGGTTTATTACACTGTAGCATGGCACAAATAAAAGGTATTTTATGACTTCTGAATCTCACGTTCCCTGACAGTCATGGCGCTAATGGTTATGCAAGTCGCGCTTTTAGGGCAATAAAATGTCTACGGGCAAATAAAACTGGCTGGGATGCCCACATTCACGTCGGTACTTATCTCACTAGTGGAATCTATTTCAAGTTCAAAATATAACACAGAGAATGATCAGTGTATCCATAAGGAGTTATACTGGCAGTAAAGGATCAGACTCGTAGAGGAAACTCAGTGTCTGAGGTAAAATCACCACTCCTATTATGATTCATCGTAACAGCCCATAAACTTGGGTTGTCCCGACGTTAATTTTGTTCAAGGGAGCTAAGTGAATCTCTGCCTTTTCTCCAGCGCGAAGCCAAGTGATGTAATACTATAAATCAGTCCTTAAGGTTTTAAAAAGAGAAAAATGTACAGTGAAGATTTTTTAGCAAGCACGTGGACTGTTTTGGCTCAGTCTGCGATAGACAGTTTCACGAGGCATATGCACTGTCGCCATGTTCAATTTCTGCACGCTAACCGTAGCGGTTAAGTTCTCACGCAACAATTAAAATGGTTACTATGCTGCTTCAGTTCTCTTCGAATTCAACCATTGTTAGTAAACGAATATTATTCAAACGTAAGCGCTCATCTGGCAGTGTTCAAATAATAAGTGAAATTCCTTTTTATTGGTACCGTGTTAAGTCACTAAGTGTGAGCAAACATGACCACAAAGTCAATCTTAACACCACGTCGTGTTAATCGAAGTTAGAGAATACGACGTCTTCCTGTGTTGGAGTTGTTCCCTCTCAAAATTATGGATATGTCAGGTAAAAAGGATATCTGATCGAAGAATTTCATAAATTATGATATTTGTGTGTAACTGTACAACAAGGGATGTAAGATATAACTTTTTTTAAAGACTGTTTTCAATAATAAGTGTTATTTCATCACTGTTTAGTCACATTGCTACTTTTAAATGAGAGCATTGCATTACACAACACGTTTCTGTTACTACTTTAATATAGCGCATAGACAAATGTGAACCAATTTACATGCCGGACCAGTGTAATAGGTAAATCGTACTTAAAATTATACAACTGTATTTCATTAGAATAATGTTTAGAATATTTAGAAACGTGTTCCTTCAGGATCATCTAGGTAGTTTTTACGTTAAGGAATTATTATATTTGATTACTGAAATCCTTACCGCAAAACTGAGCTCTTCAAAGAGAAATAACTTATATTCCACGTTTAGTTAGGAAAGTTTAATGCTGAATTACGTATTTTGAAGAAGTGCACTCAATCCTATCTTTATAATACCACACTTGAAGATCACATAATATTACCGAAACTAAACAGAAGTTTATTATCTACTGAAGAAGTGCACTCAATCCTATCTTTATAATACCACACTTGAAGATCACATAATATTACCGAAACTAAACAGAAGTTTATTATCTACTGAAGAAGTGCACTCAATCCTATGTTTATAATACCACACTTGAAGATCACATAATATTACCGAAACTAAACAGAAGTTTATTATCTACTGAAGAAGTGCACTCAATCCTATCTTTATAATACCACACTTGAAGATCACATAATATTACCGAAACTAAACAGAAGTTTATTATCTACATACCACACTTGAAGATCACATAATATTACCGAGACTAAACAGAAGTTTATTATCTACTGAAGAAGTGCACTCAATCCTATCTTTATAATACCACACTTGTAGATCACATAATATTACCGAAACTAAACAGAAGTTTATTATCTACTGAAGAAGTGCACTCAATCCTATCTTTATAATACCACACTTGAAGATCACATAATATTACCGAAACTAAACAGAAGTTTATTATCTACTGAAGAAGTGCACTCAATCCTATGTTTATAATACCACACTTGAAGATCACATAATATTACCGAAACTAAACAGAAGTTTATTATCTACTGAAGAAGTGCACTCAATCCTATCTTTATAATACCACACTTGAAGATCACATAATATTACCGAAACTAAACAGAAGTTTATTATCTACTGAAGAAGTGCACTCAATCCTATCTTTATAATACCACGCTTGAAGATCACATAATATTACCGAAACTAAACAGAAGTTTATTATCTACTGGCAGTCACATTAATCTACAAAACTTTTTTCTTAGTTCACGTCAAACTAAGCATGAATTTAATCTGAAATATTTTGATAGCAATGTTCGAATCTCTCAATATTTCCCTAGTTTTGCCTGATTGTGTTATTTAACGTTTATTTCGTTGGAATAAATAAACGACTGGAGTTTAAATACTTCACTGATTCTCAGCGTTTCACTGACTTTTAACAGATAAATTGGCATGTCCGTAATTTTAGAAAGTTTCAAGAAAGTTGTGGACTGTCCATGAGGTCCGAATTCGTTAATATCTCCAGTGGATCATTATATTGACAAGAATAGGTTATTTTAAACAGATCTTATTTGTTGCTTGAGATAAAAAAAATCGTCGCTATATCTCACGTTTGATTCATATTTTACCGCTGTGTGGTCTAGGACAGGCTAATTTAACATCTTTTAAATCACCCTGAATTTTGAAAGCTAAATCGGTCATCTTTGAAGTTTTAGCATTAGGTACGTGTGGTAAATAATGATTTGTAAAAGTCAATTATCAGAATAATCTAAATACGGCTAACTGTATCGAGCTTATCTGTCGTATTATACTTTGTTGTTCTTCAGTGGTACGACTTGAATATTCATTCATTACGAGATCTGCCTTTCATGCCGCCGAATCTTCTCTTCGGGCAAATTTTTTATAGACCATGATTTGGCTTAGGTAAGTCACTTTATCGCCCATTCCACCTTCCCAGTTAATCATGGTGATGCGAAAAGAAAAACTGTAGAAATGGCGGACGCTTTCCTCGAGGCAGAACGCCTGAGTGAACCTCGCCCGCCAGAGCTTAGCGTGACGTTCGTGCGAAGCTCGCGCGGCTCTCCCAATATGGAGGACAGCCAAAATATTATATAATTATTTCTCGAGCAGTAGTAAAATTTTAACGGTTTCTGTTAATTATAATTATTCAAAATTGTAAATTAGCTTATTAGACGTGTTGTAAAAAAAACTGTACACATAGTTGAGTTCTATGTACATTTATATATATATATATATATATACGAATAACTGTATCTCCATCAACAGTTGAGTTATTGAAGAGTTTTAGATTTTTCTGCATCTTATAACAAGCACAGGGTGAATTTTCAAGAACATAAAAAGAGTGATAGACATTAGCAAATTTCGTGTTGTTTGAGTTTTCTTTTTACGTGTTATATAACTTGAATTCTTTCTTCCCTTTTAAATGTAATTTAAACTCCTAGCATTTTACGAATGTTTCTGTTTTCTTAGTGAGTGTTTGTGATCTGCCATTTTAAAATTCAAGCTGTGTTACTGCATCATTGTTGAAATAACTAGCTTTAAAGTGATATTTTCTCATTGGCGTTTATTCTGTAATGGTTTGTATATTTAGATGACAAGAAAATATCACAACACACCTCTTTGTGAGTGCCCGGATGTATGTGATACAATCGCTGTACTTTGTTTTTGTTTTTTTCAGTCGTGAATAAATTCCATGTTTGTTACGTATAAATGTTTGTGTTTAGCGTACCTATATTTTCAATATATGAGTCCAAGGCACACACCAAAATCATATACTATTGCGTATAAATGTTTGTGTTTAGCGTATCTGTATGTTTAATATGTGAGTTCAAAAAAACATACCAAAATCATATATTGTTGCGTGTAAATATTTGTATTTACTGTACCCATATTTTTAATATTTGAGTACAAAACACGTACCAAAATCATATATTATTTCGAATAAATATTTGCGTTTAGCGTATCAATATTTTTACTCTGTGAGTTCAAAACACACACCAATGTCTGATATACAGTTGCCTACAAAATTTATGCTCATCATACGAGTACGTTTAACACTTGAATTCAAAACACGTTTTGGTTATAGTTTGACCTGTAGTCGAGAACCTTTGCGATCAATAATTTATAATTTATTATTTATGGTAATTATGTAAGCATGAAGATATACAAATTCTACTCTTTTTATAATTATTTAAATACTAGCAAATACTGTTTGTACTAGCAAATAGTACGTTTAAACGGTAGTAACACAAAATAAACACTTTAAAATATTGTAACATCATACAGGGTAACCTGAATCTACACACATTTTAAAGTGAAATTTGTTAATTTAGATCATTCATTTAGAGACACGTTAACAATCTAAATAAGCATTATTATAACCTACAAGAAACATGCATTTACATGTAGAGCTAATTACTTAAGAATACTGCAGTATTCTGCATGGCCAGGTGATTAAGGCACTCGACTCGTAATCAGAGGGTCGCGGGATCGAATCCCCGTTACACCAAACCTGCTCGTCCTTTCAGCCGTTGGGGCATTAAAATGTGACGGTCAATCCCCACTATTCGTTGATAAAATAGTAGTCCAAGAGTTGGCGGTGGGTGGTGATGACTAGCTGCATTTCTTCTAGTCTTACGCATCTAAATTAGGGACGACTAGATAGCCCTCGTGTAGCTTTGCGCGAAATTTTAAACAAACATACATTAAGTAAAACTCGAATAAAAGTTACTGTTTACATCCAAGCACAGATAAAAGCATACCTTAAAAAGATCCACTAACGTCTGTAACATCTTAAATTTTACGTAAATTAAAACCACTAAGAATAATATTACAAAAACAATGATGCACATGCATAAAACTGTCATAAGTAGTGTTTTAAGGCTTAAAGTTCTACTTACAGTTAAGTCACATTTAAAAGACATTATGGCCGATAAGGTATGCATACATGTAACTGCTTACGCTATAATTAAGAGAAACGGATTATTTGCTGAACGCAAAAACAGTGGACAACTAGATTTACTGCAGTTTGGACAGTGGGTTTGGATTTATTAAACACTGGGGCAACTGTTATAACACAATAAGCTACTCCCCCAACGGGCGTCAAGAGTTTCCTTTCTCTAGAAATATTCACAGTCGTCGTTTATTGTCCGCAGCCAAAATGGCCGTCGTTGAGGGAGTGGTTGTATCAGCGTCTGGTCCATACACTCTCAGCACCGTTAGTAAATGTTTAGATGTGCTATGTATTGCAGGACGATGGTATCCGTCTCCAGAAAGCAGAAAAGGTTCCTATAAAGGTCAGATTTGTCTTGTCTACTTACGTCATTAACTTACACTTGAATATGTATCACATGCTAACCCTACCGCAAATGTTTTAGAGATCTCTTATGCATGGCTGCTACGTCGTTCATTATCTTTACGAAATATCCGACCAAGAAACGTATCAGCTCCAGAAGGGAATATAAAAGGCCAATAAGAGTGATGTCTTAATATCTGTTTGCGAACTTATAAGTTTCTATTATCACTTTAACATTGTAATTGATACCTAGTTCGAGCTTCGTGGTCGAGTGGCTCAGTGGCTTAAAGCAAAACAAAAAACAAAACCAAAACCACACGTAAGTAAACAGTGTAAAATTAAGCTTTGATTGTTTAGATTCTTAGAAAATTCCAGTCTCAAATGAACTGTTTTTTTCCTGTTGTCGATCGCTGTTCTCTTAGCGATTGCTTTTATACTGAAACTGTGTTTTTTCGGTGACAGACAAACTATAATGTTCACAAACACACACACATCGGAACTCAACGTAATTAATTGTCAACAAATTTTACGCTTCAAATAATCGAAAAACAAACATTTAAAATCGTGTTGTTGTTGTCTGAAGTTGAGCACAAATTAACTATGGGCTGTCTGTGCTCTGCCCACTACGGTATCGAAACCCAGTCCGCAGGTATGCCGCAGTGCCACTGGGGGGCCTACAAGTATGGCGGAACAGTTTTCAATTATATATGAATTTACGTTATTTCTGTATTAACAGTAGTTAATTGAAAAGCCATCTTTGTGAAACAATTACGTACACACATATAACATATATGAATATTTAATATATGTTATTATTCAAGCTCTTCGCAGACGTAAAAGGACAAGCTTTCTAGTGGAAGCGTATAACTGCATGTGTACCTATTTCATTTGTGTTTGTTGTCCAAATGAGCTGTGTTGTGCCCACTGCGAGTACAGAAACTCGATGTTTTTTAAACTATAACAAGAACTATGCATTTGCATAATGTATAATCATGTCACATGTCACTGGACCTTACTGCTTTTTGTGGTCCTTCGATAATTTAATATATTGCATCAAAAAACTTAAAGTATACTTTCCAAGTTTACGTATTTTGTTTTGATATTTTGTCTATGCAAGCTGACATAGTGTGGACTACTTTAGTTATACTTAGGTTATACATAGCTATCATTTGTCATCTATTTGTATCAGAACATTGCATCAAGACGCTATAAACACGGAACGTTTATTTTTCTCGATGCGTTTAACTTCGTGTACATGTTATTTATCTTTAGAAAAACACAATGAGTTACGTAAAAGAAAACATACATTTTAAGAAACAAATTGGGAATGGAAAATATTATTTGTATAGCTGCACAAGAAAGTATTTGTTTGTGTGGAATGACTGATCGATTTGTATCTTACTATAATACTATTGTATTTTATTTACTACTGTTGTAGCACAATAATTCTGGTAGTCCTTGAACACGAGGTTTACAGTGTTCATTGGTTGTAAAGTTTTGTCTCTCAGAACGCTCGGATTCTTATTTCTTCCTCACAGTGTTGTGTTGTTTTTTTTTACAACTATTTATCTTAAAATGTTACGTATTTGTTTTGAGCTTTGCATAAGTTTGCATAGAAACCAAACTGGTTTCGGGTTGCTAAACCCTTGCACGATGGTGCTTTGCTGCAGGCGTACCAACGTATATATATTCGGAACCAGTTTAATTATATGTATTATTTTGTATGGTATTTTCAACGTAATTATATGTGAAAGAAATTGAAAATGTTAGAAAATTCAGCTTTAAAACAAAGAATTAGTTCGACAAGACAGTTCTCGGGAAGAGAAATACCATGACGACAAATACGTGTTTGGTTGTTTGCTCATTGGAAGGGGGTATCTTTGCGTCATCAGGGAGGGTGAGGAAAAGACCAGCCGACATCTCATTTGTTTTCGGCCCAGTCTTCTTGCATCATGGCGGAGCTTGACGAGAGGAAGGGTACGAGTTAACGAAGAGGAATCGTTTCTTGCTTGTCGCTGAAGCGAAGCGATCTTCACCATTCGTCAATGCCATTAGGAGATTTCTTGGTTTCGTACCCCATGCTGAATAACAGGACGCGCTTTTTTGATTACTGCGAACAAAGTTTCTTTCACTCCATCTTACTCTTGTAAATTGCGAAGAGTCTATCTTTTCTTGTAGCCGGAGAATCCCAGCTGTGCGGCCAAGGTTTTCACTGTGGGGGCAGCACCTATCAAACTCATTACCATACGCATGTTAACGACTGAAATTGAAAAATTCCTTTTAACATATATAGCTTATCGCGTGAAATTAAACCAGCAATAAATATAAATCTCCTATTTATATTGCTTAAAAATTCAATATGTATAAATAAACACGTTTAGCAACACGCACTTGCCACGTATATTTCTGTACAAATCTAATATATGCGTGTGGCGTTTGTTTGTATACCTACAGATATAGGCCACTTTCTTTCATGTCGATCTTGTCCAGAATGAACGACATGGTTCCAGCACCTTTGCCACCATGTAATCTTCTTTCAGCTTTGTCTCCTAGCCCAACAAATTCATTTTAATCAAGCGTGGCAACAGTATTAGCATAACAAATGTCCCCCGCTTTCTTGCTACAATTTATCATTGGGCAGGAAATGAAAGTTGACATAGTTTCTCAAAGCATTAAGACCCCCATTGTTTACTATATTATTCACGAAGTTTCATCAAACTTCGAATTTCTTCAAAGTGGAAATCTGTACAGATACGTAGCACTGGCTACCTCTTTTACCTTATAAAAACAAAATGGCTGGAAGCTGAAAGAATTTATTGGCAGGTTATCTCCACTGTCTGCTAGATTACTCCATTAGCTATATTTCCTGCAAGGGAAGCAGGCTACATTTGCTAGAGTTAAAGTAAAATCCATTCCTTTCCATGTAGCTCTTCATATCGAGTTCTATAGTTACTAAATTAAACTTCTCTACTGAAATGGAAGGGTGGAGCCATCAGGAAATAACACAAGCCTGAAGACAATATCTCTTCTTTATTGTCGCCATACAGACTACATAAAGTATTGGAAATGAGGGTTTAAACTCGTTTCTAAGAACGTAAATTAACATGAAGTATTCATTATCTGTATATGGTTACCAGATTTTACTTTCTCAAGGGATTTTCCATACAGCCAACAGGACTACAAAATTATATATATTAGAAAATACATTATTTACGTTAGTGAGTTGGATTTTTGTTGTTGTTGTTTTTGTTTGCTACAAACTACCAGGAATTGTTTTGTTTACTTTATTGCATATGTTTATGTGCCATATTTTCCAAATTCGATTAATTATTTATTGCGTGTCAAACTTGTACTCGCAATCATAAAAAAAAATGGTTTCGTAGAAACTTTCAGTAGAAAATACAGTAGAAGTTACAAATTTCAAACTTAGAATGTCTAAAAATTTTTGTTTGTTTGTTTAGAATGGAGCACAAAACTACACACTGGGTATCGAACCCCGGTTTCTGGTGTGTAAGTCTGCAGACATACCACTTTGCCGCTGGGGAGCGTTTCTACAAATAACTTGAGCTTAGCATTGTCAATAATAATAATTATCGCGCGAAGTTGCACGAGGGCTATCTATGGTAGCTGTCCCTAATTTAGCAGAGTAACGCTAGAGGAAAGGCAGCTAGTCATCACCACCCACCGGCAACTTTTGGGTTACTCTTTTACCAACAAATAATTGGATTGAGTGAAACATTATAACGCTCTCACGTCTGAGAGGGCGAGCATTTTTGGTGTGACGGGGATTCAAGCCCGAGAGCCTCAGATTATGAATCGAGCACCATAACCACCTAGCCAAACCGGGTCCCAAATAACTCAGTTCTTCGTAATTTTTTGTAATGTGATATAAATATAAGTCTATATGTGTCCTACATAATATAGGCTTAGTGTACCATCCTTTCTCAGTTTTGCGCCTATTTTAAAACTTGTCATTCCTATATTTTGGCTAACTATAATATTTAAATCAGTCGATGATAAACTAAGAATTTTGATCTCTGATACAAAACAAATGTATCGCTAAACGTTCAGCTGGAAGGTAAAATTTCATAGGTGGACAAAATACAAGAATACCAAATTACGATTCGTTTTTCGTTCACTTTGTACTAAATTGATTTAGCGTGGTCTGAATCGCAACCAGCGAATCAGAATCCCCGTCACCGAACAAGCTTGCTCATCATTGGGGGCTATAATATTACGGTCAATCCCACTATTCTTTGGTAAAAGAGTAGTCCAAGAGTTGGCGGTGGGTGATGTTGATTAACTGTCTTCCTTCTAGCTAAACTAAGGACGACTTGCACAGATTTCGTAGCTTTGCGCGAAATTCAAAACCAAACCAAACCACGTTAACTTAAAATAAATTTTATTTAAATATTAAATATTAAGAAAATAGAATTCTTTGATACATAAAAAAAAATATCTGTATGTAATAAATTATTTTCAACCGGAAATCCATTATGAATTTCACTTATCTTTAATTAGCATCTTTTTGTGACCATGAAGCATAACAAGGCAGTGTAATTATTATAGCAAGGATTAAAAAAAAAATCTTCTGAGGTATGGATTTGTCTGTTATTGCAGTCTTGAGATTATAACCCATTTAGGTGCATAATAACTCCAGTTCAAGGTTAAAACTACTTTTAGTTTCTACATAAAACCAGCAACATCTGAATCAGGAAATGTATTTCATTTAAATTAGTTCATACAAATACTTGTTTATTTGTCATCTGTTAGATAAAGTTATTTCTAAGTCTGCTCTAATGGCTGACCGTTGAGCTAATGGCTGAAAACAATGCCAACAGCAAGGATATCCAACTAATGACCGAGGGCAGAGTGGCCATGAAAGCTTTTGTATTCAACCATTGCTCATAATTAAGACTATTGATTATTAATTTATGCTTACAATAGTGGAATTTTTAGCAGCTCTTCCAATAGAAATTATTATGTAATAAATTTCAATAACAGTTAGCTGCCTACTTAGAGCAAAACTAACAATTAACCTGGCAGACAGTAAAGTTAATTAAGTGTACTTTTCTTACGTATCTACTTATAAAAAATAGAATGAATTGCTTCATCAGTTAGATGTCTTTGCTGTTAACAGTGTTTTCGGCCATAAACCCAATAATACCTCACAAAGTTCAGCCAGCTTACGAAATTTAGATTAGTGCTGATTGTATACATGTATTATTTAGTAACATTATCTTAAGACCTATTGCCTGATAATGTTGGGATAACTGAGAGAAACCAAGCTAATAAACTAATTTTCTCTTAACTCTGAATTTTAGCCATATTTTACTTTCACGTGAGACATGTATACTTAGTTTACAAAATAATCGATAGACTAGTTCTTCCAACATGTATCCGTAACCGTAAACGTGTATGCGTTTCACACTTTGCTTAACAGGTATATGACTTGTAATTTCTCTGAATAATTTTATACACCGACAAGTTTTGTTTCTGGGAACTTGTGTTTGTTTCTGAAGTTCATTGAAAGCTATACGAGGGCTATCTACAATATCCGTTCTTAATTTAGCAATGATAGACTAGAGAGAAGACAGCTAGTTAACATCACCCACCGCCAGCTCTCGGACTATTTTCTTTACCAAAAAATAGTGGGATTGATCGTTACATTATCACGCCCCCAAGACTGAAAAGGTGAGCATGTTCGGTAAGAAAGATTCGAACCCATGACCCGCAGAAAAACGCGAGCTTGATATTTGCCCAAATAAATTAAAAAAGAAGAGAATATGGGAAAATAGACTAAACCAGAACAACAGCGTTGGCTTTCCATTATTGTGGGTCAAACTTCGTGAAAAATTATTTTATTTAATACATTACAAACAGTATTTTAACATAAATGTATCTCATTGTTTCTAAGATGTGTTCCTTTCTTATCAGCAAGCGCTATAATAACCGATTTTTATTCCGGCTTGTCATTTCGCTCAATGGATATATGTAGGATTCTTACTCAATTCTTGGATATTTGATATTTTTAACTACAAATATAAACTGTGTCGATAGGGATATTAATAGCACTGCAGTTGAATAGATATTTCTCCAACAATAACCTTTGTATGTAAGTGAATTCAGAGAGGTATAGGTCTCATAAATCCACTATTTTAAGAACGTTTGTAGACCAATTAAAACTTGGAATGGGTTATGTCGCAAGTGAGCCAACCCGAGCTTTTGAAATGTAACACCACGACTCCAAAAGATGTTCATTAAATTTCGTGATAATAATAGTTGTATTCATAACGTTACCGATGGCCCAGATGCTGGTAGCAACCTATTGGTATACCAGGACTCTAAAACATCCTCGTTAAAGTTCATGATATATTGGTATATTATTACACTTATATCTTGTTGATTACATGTTGATCTCAAAGATATGTTCAGTAGAAAACATTTTCGTTTCTTTTCGTTGTTTGTTTTGAATTTCGCGCAAAGCTACACGAGGGCGGCCTGTGTTAGCCGTCCCTAATTTAGCAGTGTAAGAGTAGAAATAAGGCAGCTAGTCATCGCCATCCACTATCAACCCTTTAAGGTAGCAATCTCTCACGTTACTGTCAGTTTTACTTTGAAATTATTTTGAGTAGTACTAATATATTTCTGTACAAAAACTCTCTTTCCGTCACGTTATTTTAAGAAGGTTTACTTCGTACAAGTGAGCTATGTTTACATATATTAAAAATAAATACTTTGATCCAGAAAAATAATTACGGTTATAGAGGAATTCCAGTTGGTAGGAAATTATTTCAAGAGGAAATTTGTTTAATTTGTTTTATATTGAGATTAGCACATTTTCTTGACCGTAAAACATAAGATGTTGTTGTGATTAATAAAGCTTCGGTATATGCAAGAAAAAACATACATCTTGTGAGGTATGGGGTTGTCTATTCCTGCAGTCTCTAGATTGTAGTCCATTTGGCCATGTAATAGCTCCAGTTCAGAGCGCAGCACCATGCTGCCCCAAATTAGGCCTAATTGTCGTAGTTTATCACGTAAAGTACATATGGTCTGTGCCTGCGGAAGAATGCACTATAAGCTTATACAAAAACCATCACCTGCTAAGCTATAATAACTAAGATGGAATTGTAATGTGCGGAAAAATGAAGGTAAATGTTCCACTTTGTTACTTACTCCTAGTTTATCTTGCGATATAAACACGTTGAATTTGAAATATTACATCTGTTCACTTGTTTTTCGTCTCACAAATCACGAACGTTTCTCAAAACGTGGTCTGATTTTTTGTTTTCTCACGAAAATATAAGACTGCTACCCGTGACGAAACAGAACAAAAACATTTCGTTTGTAAGACGGGAGAATTTATTCTTTACTTTTGGTTGTTGTTTTTTTTATCAACAACAACACTTCTTAAAACAATGATTCACTGTATGCAAAAAAATATTACTCTGGGTCTTATGTGTTGAACCAAAATCAAGTGTTTTCGTAAATAACATTGTCTACCCTAATAAACCGTATATGAAATATTAGGCTTAACTATCTCAGCCAAGTAACTATATATATATATGAATAATTTCTCACGAAAGTCTATATTACAGACAAGTTTTGTAACTCCTCAGAGTTTAAATCCAGATACATCTAAATTGCTTAAAGAAATTTCCTGGTTTATACACAATGATGTACTCCACTAGTAGTTAAAGTTTCACATGAATCATTATATTCATATGTGAATTTTCCACAATGGTATTAGTAACATTTTCATATCCCCTATGAAACAATGGTACACTCAACTGTTACCAATAGTTTCGTAAGGACTATGAGTTACATTAAGTTCTTATCTGATTTCCAACAATTCTTTATTAAGGAATATACATTAGTTAATTAAGTTAAGTGTTCAGTTTCATAGCTACAGAACTGGCTAACTATGTTGTGTCAACGGGTATCAAAACTGGTTTTACCTTTATAAACCTTGAAACTTACCCCTGAAGTGCTGGAAGGGCGAAAGTTTGCGTAAACCAGGAACTCGCAGACCCAGTTTATATTTGTGTTTACTTTCAACAAAGTTACATGTGTTCTTGGAACAATATGTTGTTCATAATGAATACACGGTTTTCTCTGTGTGTGTTTTTCTTATAGCAAAGCCACATCGGGCTGTCTGCTGAGTCCACAGAGGTGAATCGAGCCCCTGATTTTAGCGTTGTAAACTCGTACACTCGCCGCTGTACCAGAGGGGAACTACATGGTTTTATTTGATTTTCTGCAAAAATACTTTAACCAAGCAAAATGTTAATTTTGTTTCATGCAAGCTTCCAATATTAACTCATAAAAGATAGTCTTTCTAAAGGACAGTCAAACTGCCTTTTTATTCCGAACGTATCAAAGAACACATTCTGCAAACTGAGGACAGAAAAAGTCGAAAATGAACAGTGTGTCACACCAAGGGCGGATTGTCCAGTAACCCAATACTCACTAGAATCGACGATTTCTTAGGTCGGAAAAATTAAATAATAATTTCTTATAGAGAGACATAAACCAATAGTTAATAAAACTAACAGCTTATCAAATATTAGCTAAGCTTCTGATTAAGGTATCTGTAACAACGCCATCTGTGCTGTTTTCACCACGAGTTTTAACATTTTAGGTTCTCAGCTTTATATCACTGCATAGCATAGTTTGTCGATAATAGCCTATACGTTATACTTTCCTAATTTCTCAATTGTATATAATTTTTTCACATAGACTTTAACAATACAATATATTATTTTCTTTGCTTAACAGTAATGATTATATTAAGTCATTTACATATTTGTCACGACCTTCATGACAATGGAAGTTGTCGCATGCACAGTATACTCTTGTTTCAATGGCTAAGGTTTCAGACTACAACTGTTCTTAGTTTCAAAGAAGAAAAGTTGAGGGTACAAAAATCATTAATAAATCATTCTATGGTATGCATTCGTTTTATACATTTATCAAACAAAAATACTGTATTTAATATACCAGATTAATGATATAAAAAGTATATTATGAACCCTTTTTCTTTCCAGATACGTGAAGGATCCTGTTTGTATATTTGTATTTTTCCGTAGCAAAACCACAATAGGCTATCTGCTGCGTCCGCTGAGGGCAATCGAACCTCTGATATTAATGTTGTAAAATGGAAGAACTGTTATTCCTTCGACTATGTGAAGGAGGCAAAAACAGATGAACATCAGTCGATCGAATTCCTATCCGCTGATATAATATTTTTCGTACTTTTTTGCCATACATACAATGTTTCGTAATTACTTATTCCAACTACCTATTTATATACTTGTCTGTGTGCTCTCCAATTAGTCTTATATTCCCAAGACTTTTCTTAGAGTAACTGTGTTTCCATGTGTGGCACTTCTTTTCTAAGCTTAGCTATTTCTTAGACCAACTTAGTTGTTTGTTGTTGTTGTTGCTGTTGTTTTTGGCAATAACTATAAAACTGCAGAAGAATACATCTTGCCAGGAAATGAAAGTCACATATGTATTATTCAGACCCTCTGTTCTCTCTCTCCACTTTAGTCTTATCGGTTTCAGAGGGAAACGAACGTCTTAGAATTCTAAAAAAGGCGCACTCTATCCAATTAAGCGAAGTTCGATTAACCTGGAACTAAGAGCATCAAAAGATTTCAGAACTCCTTCCATCAAAGGGCTGATGCTCAAACTTTGCTTTCAGTATGATGAATGCTGGTGGCCTGAGTCTCCAGTTAGGCGTGAACGTGGGGGTGATTAATACCCCAACACAGCTGTAACGTTATCAGAGGGAAATGGCTTCATATCCCTCCAACAGTGATTTCGGTAGCTCGACTTGATGGGCTGGTCACCGAAATCGTGTAAGTCGTAAAAACTTGGCAACTTCAAGATTTTTGCTGGAAAATGTTAGTGAAAGAACATACATTAGTGACTCATTTAGTCCAAGCACATCTAAAGAATATAAAAGCTTAAATGCTGGGAATGGAAAGAAAAGACAGAAAAAAACAAAAGTGTCTTTACACTTTGCAAGCTGAATCGTAGTCTTGCTGTAAAATCATTAAACTAACGTTGAACAACAACAACTAAAAAAAAATGTCTTAAAATATGAGTTAACTACAAAAGGAAGTAAAATAAATTTGGCTGAAATCGTTTAAAAACGGGAAATTCAAATCTGAATGTAATATTAAGTTTATATTCTGCTGTTCAAGAAATAAAGTACTAAAACTCTAGCCATTAATTTTACTCTTCAGAATTATCTTATACGACATCAAAGTCATAATAGATCAATATCTTATGGCTATCAGGAGTAATAACTCCAGTTTTACTTCAAAATTGAATTTTCCGGTAAAAAGAGCATATCTAATAAAAAAAATTGTATCTCTGAATTCTAGGCCTAACACTAGTTTTATGTTAGGTTCGTTTTTAGAGCATGTTAAAATTATGCCTAATTTGATAAAAGTAATTTAGAAACAGAAACTTTTAATTGTTTAAGAAGTCGTGTGCGCCACCGAATAACTGACATCAATAGCATTATGATGAAATGTCAGTCTGATTGTAGACAAATGGTTTAGGGTTGAAGAAAACCTGCTACTGAAGACGCTTCACATTTTAGTCTGAAGACGGCAAGTGCTTCTAGCTGAATGTCTTTTATGTACTCAGTAGTTTGAAATTATAGAGAGCTATACTTGAATTATAGGGGTCTCTCACGTGACCGTATAATTCGCTTGAACACAATAGGCCTTACTTGAGTTAAAATATCTACTTCCAGCTAATTTTAAAATTGATGAGTTAAAACACACCAAAATAATATCAAATAGTTCATTGTAGAATAATATTATTTCCAGACA
Organism: Tachypleus tridentatus; assembly: GCF_004210375.1. Classification (NCBI taxonomy): domain Eukaryota; kingdom Metazoa; phylum Arthropoda; class Merostomata; order Xiphosura; family Limulidae; genus Tachypleus; species Tachypleus tridentatus. The sequence goes on from NC_134826.1 coordinate 18,500,066, forward strand.
AAAATAGCGATACTCATTTCGGTCTCAAAAAGGCCAAAATTTACCCCTATTAAAGTAAAGGTTAGGTTTTGATAGCATAATCTAGATTTTGTTTGTTTGTTTTTGAATTTCGCGCAATGCTACTCGAGGGTTATCTGCACTAGCCGTCCCTAATTTATCAGTGTAAGACTAGAGGGAAGGTAGCTAGTCATCACCACCCACCGCCAACTCTTGGGCTACTCTTTTACCAACGAATAGTGGAATTGACCGTTACATTATAACGCCCCCACGGCTGAAAGGGCGAGCTTGCTTGGTGTGATGGGGATTCGAACCTGTGACCCCCCAGATTACGAGCCTATATAGGGTATTTTCTACAATCAATGCAACTTTCCTATTCTTCTTATTGCTTAAAGCACGATACTCGTAAACAGAAATCTTATCCTATGTTGATTGCTTCACGTTCAACCAGTGATTATTAGAAGCTGCGTTTCAGATGTTCTATCTTCTTCCTTGCTAACGATGACAAATAATCACCAGTTTAAAATGGAAGCGTGATAATCGTATAAATTCCAACTCTTACACAGACGTCAATCACAATATTATATACGGATTATCTACGTTTTAGAGATGGGATTTGGATTAATTCGGATTTATGGAGCTCTGTTATGAATGTTGTGTTGAAGGTGCACAAGCATGCCTTTTATTCGGTGATACGCCGAGCCATGTTTTTGCCTCATATCTTTGGTTAGCGGTTAATATCGTGTAGTTCAGCTGGAAATGAGACCTCGAAACGAGCACAGGAAACCGTTCTTCCTGTTTTACACACTGGTTGGCTTAAATTACTCTTTCAACCATCTACGTAAGGCTACAACCGTTGAGGAAATCATTAATTGATGTTCCAGAGTAATGGAGTCATTAACAAGTAATTAAAGTAATGTGCCAGGTAATATCTCCAAAACCCGCTTATATGAATCATATTTCAATCACTGCCTTTCTTGATACAGAATATTTTAGGCCAAACACATTTAAATTAGTTAGTTGAATTTCACACAAAGCCACTAGAGGGCTACCTTCTCTAGCTGTCTCTAATTTTGAAGTGACAGGCTAGAGAATATGCAGATAGTCAAACTAACCCACCACCACCAAGTATTTGAGTTATTCTATTTTTTTGCCAACGAAGTGTGGGATTGCCCGTTACGTATAATGCCCCCGAGGTTGGAAAAATTAGTATATTCGCTGACGGGTTTCAAACTCGAGATCCGCAGATTTCGAGTCCAGTGCTCTAATCACCAGTCACGCTGGGCTAGTATATTTAGAATCAAACGTAAAAATTCATGTTTTTTGCTTCATAGAAAATATTGCCAAATATTTTGTCCAAATTTTTAAACCGTCGTCTGAGTAACAGAATTAAAGGTATTCATTGCTTGTTTGTTTTTGAATTTCGCGCAAAGCTACTCGAGAGCTATCTGCGCTAGCAGTCCCTGATTTAGCAGTGTAAGACTACAGGGAAAGCAGCTAGTCATCACCACCCACCGCCAACGCTTGGGCTAGCCTTTCACCAACGAATAGTGGGATTGACCGTCACATTATAATGCCCCCACGGCTGAAAGGGCGAGCATGTTTGGTGCGACCGGGATTCGAACCCGCGACCCTCAGACTACGAGTCGAGTTCCTTAATCACCTGGCCATGCCGAGCTAAATTAAAGATAGATTATATGAAAACAAATGTTAGCCGATCTTACGCCTGTGGGAGACACCACGGTAATGACAATTATCATATTTTAATGAAATTCTCAAGGAAGATAGAAGCTCTATAATTACTATAGGAAGAGGAAACCGAGGTGACAAAAACAAATAATCAAAACATTTAATTTATATTATAAATATGCGCGTTAATATATTCTTTCATAGATATGCCTGTCGTGTCTATGACGTCACACTTGAGACTGACTTTTTCTTAACTGCAGCGTGCACGTGGCGACTAAAGTTTTTGAAAACATCTATTTATAAGAACAATATTAATTTATTTAATGACAAAGCTGCCCTTCTTCAAGCCTTTGCTGCTTGACAGCAATCCTTTGGGTCTACAATTACGAATTCATAACGCTAAAATATGGGGTTCGATTCCCCCTTGGTGGAGAGAACACGGATGCCGCATTGCGTAGCTCTATGCTAAAAAATAAACTAGGCCATTAGCAACTGTTTTGGTATTCTAACTTTTTGTAAAAGAATTTCTGCCCATTCATTTAGGAATATGTGGAAGTCGTAAAGCAATGTCCCTTTTTGTATGTGTTTTTGCTCGTATAGGTGGTTTAATATGTAAATATTATCCTCATAAGTTTTGACGCATTACCAGTTAGTTATTAAAGGACATGAGGCAAGGAGCACACAGGCAAGAAAAGATATTTTCGCTAAAAAAAATGATGCAAATACCTCCTAAATGATACTAGCATCACAGCTGTAAGCCACGCGTTGAAAGATTGGGATTAAGTTGTCACATGTGAATCAAATTCTTTATGGGAAGATTGCAAAATATCTGGATAAAATATAGATTTTCCAATTTACGCTATCTACGTTTTTTTAACATCAAAATCCCTTTTGCTGTTCCTTTTATGTCCGTTTCCTTGTAATTAAAAGACCTGGGCGAGCCCTGGGGATACAGGGCTGTATTTTGAAGCCATTAGTCACGTCACGGAAAGTCGATGACAGAAGAGGGCACACAGGCATTTTAACACAACAACTGCTTCCCTGCACCAAACACCCTTACTCGCCTTAATGTGCTTTTTAATGTTCATTAGAAATAAAATCTTTCTTCAAGGAATAACCACTTATCGAACTTAGACGTTCCAGCTTAGAACGGCCATCAGAGTTTTTTTTCTTGACGAAAAAGTTGCGCAAAGAAAAAAAACACAATTAATTTTTTAAAGAAAATAATTCGAGATAAAGAAACGTTTTTGTTGTATTTTTTTTCCAAAGCATCGGTGTTATTACTTAATATTTTATTCTTGGGCTTTTTTGCTGGATCCCTCTGGTGTAGAATACCAAAATCATTAATGCAAGCTTCATTTTTAGTTCTATAAATCAATCTCAAATTGTTTCGTTCCGGAGTGATAAATGTTTTGCCGGAAAACCATAAAAAGATTTATCTGGATCATATTTTATTAAATCAGGCCTACATGGAAATAAAGGTCATACATTTTCATCTTTTAATATTGAGTTAAGTCCGTCACAATGTTTGTCTTACAACAGAATTTCGTAATTATCTCGATGGAATATGCAAAGTATAAGTTAAGAATTGCATACCTCTCAAACACAATCGATCTAAAGTTGGTAAATAATACATTCAATTAACAAATATAAGATAATTACAAACATATGTTAACCAATTATCTTTTCTTTAGTTTCCTGCTATTTTCTATAGTGGAAGATTGATTATTTGACGGCCATGTTTTGTTTTTTTAATATTATTATTAACGTTTGATTTATGAGAATTGCAAGTAATTTTAAAAATGATGAGATTTATCTTTAAGTTTAGTCGCATTAATTTTTTATTTGGCCAACAAAGTAATTAAGTTATATTTTATTTCAAACGTTCGATGCTTTGTGCGTTACCCTGTACGTTAACTACGTACCAGATTAGCGAGTAATTTAATCTGTAGCTTTCAATCTCCTGAAAATGACATAAAACTTTCAGCATAAAAAATACTCGTACTATAAATTCATTTCGCGATATATATATACATAGAACGCCTTTCTGATCGTGTGGCATTTATGTTAAGAACAACAATATAGACTGGTCAATTATTGTGCAATTTCCATAAAGGACTATTTTTTGTATATTGTTTCTCTACAGATTTTTTTACTTTTTTTACGAAAAACAAGTAAAATTCCTAGTGATTTCCCTGCTATGCTTTACGTGTCTGTTTTTACTCACTTTTTACCTGCCAATGCAAACGTTATGTGTTCGTGCTTTGACGCATCCAGTTCTCCGCACATGTCAACACATTGCTTACTTTTAATCTATTACACCGCCATGTTGGCACTGTCTTGGCGGGCTTTAACTCTTAGTGCGATTCGTTCGTGCAAGGAATAGAATTTCTTATCTGACCATACCACCCTCTGGGTTCTAACTCAGAATTAACGCTGTACACCCTCGCAAAGCTTGTGTTTTGTCATCCTTTATTTTCACAATCTTGTCACGTTAGCGCGTGACTATGAAGGACTGGATTAATCAGTATGCAGAAGAGGGACTATCCTTCTAAATCAACACCATTGTAACACATTAACGTTTGTCCGTATTCCACTTCACGGATAAGTTTTATTATCTTGCAAGAAAATCGACAAAAAAATTCAAATTCAACTATTTATAAAACACGATCCTGTGTACACGTGTAGTCATATTTAAATAAGGTATTAATACAATAGATTGTTTTGAATTTCGCGCAAAATTACTCAAGGGTTATCTGTGCTAGTCGTCTCTAACTTAGCAGTGTAAAACTGTAGCGAAGACAACCAGTCATCACCACCTACCGCCAACTCTTGGGCTACTCTTTTACCAACGAATAGTCGGATTGACCGCACATTATAACGCCCCCAAAGTGAAAGAACGAGCATGTTTAATGTGACGGGGATTCGAACCCGCGACCTCACATTACGAGTCGAGTGCCTTAACCACCTGGTCATGCCGGGTCTGTACACAATAGAAATTTAAATCTTTTTTACATTACAGAATATTAAATGTATCAAACATTTCAACTATTAAAATATAATAAAAATAGCCCAGGAAATAAGAATACAAAATGTTATTTAAAGTTAACATTAACAAAAGTATTAACTAAATTCAAACACGTATCGATATAAATGCCTCTTGTTCATGTTGCCTTTATAAATATTTTTTTAAGAATTCGAAATGCAATACTATTTTAAAACATTATTACACATGTATATATATTTTCTTTTTAGTCTTGCAAACTGATATTACAGTCTAACTGAACTAGCCTTCTTCCATGGAGGCGCCCCCTGCTGGTACAGCAGTATGCCTACGGATTTACAACGCTAGAATCAGGGGTTCGATTTCCCTCGGTGGACTCAGCAGATAGCCCGATGTGGCTTTGCTGTAAGAAAACACACATTCTATACAGGCGTGTTTGTTTGTAACCTAAATATTTTTCGTATTTTGATTGGCCATTAGTCTCATGATCTTACCTCAAAAATTGGTCCAAGTTTAAAATTTATTACCCAATCTCCACTATTACTGGGCCGAAAGTCTAATTAAAAACAAACAATAACAAACCGAAACAAACCTGCAAATCCAGCAGTTTAGACACACAACCAGAGTTCGTGGCATTTCCCACTTATTTAGAAATGTGGAAGTTTATCGTCAAGTGAGATAACAGCCCTGAATATCACAGGTCCATGAAAGATGATGGATGTCCGAGTTACGAACTTGGAAACTTCGCGAGATAACATTTGTAGGTGTGAAACTTCCTACCGTTTTGATACAAAGGTTTGAAGTTATCTGCTAACTCGATACAAAAAGCGTTATTTAAAAAATGTCGTCCGCTTAACCAATGTCAGGGAGCAAATGAGGAAAAAGACATAATATATGTTACCAATTTTTAGTGTTTCCGGTACAATAAAACCCTTTGTAGGAAAACAAATTATTTTATTGGGAAAATACGACTTTATATTTTTCTAATTTTTTTTTATATCTTCATCGCAACTGACCGAGTGTGAGACGTAATGTTTGAAATGCCGGGCTGTCGTTTTGACGTTATCTCGTTCATGTCCCATTACCACTAAAAGAAACAAACTCAAAATCCTTACTTTGAGGTCTTTGATGCGTTGTAAGAGTGACGGTCAAATCCCAGTGTTAGTTAGCTAGTTTGTTTGTTTTTGAGTTTTCGCGCAAAGCTGCACAAGGGTTATCTGCGCTAGTCGTCCCTAATTTAGCAGCAGTAAGACTAGAGGGACGGCAACTATTCATCACCACCCACCGCCAACTTTTGGACTACTCTTTTACTAACGAATAGTGGGATTGACCACACATTATAACACCCTCGAAAAGGTCGGAAAAGGGTGAGCATGTTTGGTGCGACGGGGATTCGAACTCGCGGTCCTCAGATTACGAGTCGAACGCCTTAAACAACTTGGCCATGCCGGGCCTCCCACTTTTAGAGATGACAGGGAAAGCCCACAAGTTAGCGGTAGATGTTGTTGGCTAGCTGCCTTTCCAGTCTATCATTTCTAAATTAGGTAAGTCTTGTGCTAAAGGCCCTTGTGTGGAATTTGAGCTAAAGGCATAAAAAACAAACATTGCATTCTAAATGGAGACTGAAAAAAAAACATGATTGTTATAGAAAGTAGCTCGGCATATTTACCCGATTTAAGTTATATCGTCAAATAACTCGAAACAAGTAACATTGATAAGAGACTTCAATATATCGTCATTATTTCTTGTTTGTTATTTCAAAAATCACAAAATTCATCAACGAACAGACAATTTCGATGTTACCTCAATAAAAATTCTTGCTGCTAGTAAAACCATTTTACCGACGGGTAACAAGGTACGTGATTGGCTTACAAACATAAAAAAAGACCTCCTTGCAAAGGCGGGTTCGTCACCCCAACTTGTGCCTCATGCCTTTAATTGTCTCGTCCCCAGGGACATTTTTCATGAATAATATGCTCGCTAGTTTGATGCGCCCCCTAGTGCCTTAAAAATAAAAAAGAAAGAGATAGACCGCTGTAAGAAAGTTTTATTTAAATTTCCTTACAATACTTGGAATGTTTTATCTCTTGTTTTTCATTCAAGGGGAGGTTCAGTTTCAGCATTCTGAGCTGACTCAAACAATTTATTCTTCAAGAATGCACAACAATTCGCAAAGGCCCGATTTTTTGAGCGTTTTGAAATCTACTAAAAATGTATAGATACATATTTTCGCGCCGTACTCTTGAGACAAAGTTTGATTTTTTACACTCTATTCATCATTAAAATCAATATTGATTAAATCGTATTATAAATAATCAGGATTTATTGATGTTACGATAATATAAACAACAACTAAAGAAAACAAGAATAGTTAAGGAAATTATTATTGTTTTTAGATATTGGATTATTTCGCGTATTAGTTTAAATCCGTAGTTCAAAGCTTTGGAGCGATCTGTATTCCAAATTAGAATCATGTTATACGTTTTGCCAACGCAAACTACAACGCACGCAGTGCAATAGAATAACACTGAAGTGTGAACTAACTGCTATCTCAGTGCAATAGAATAACACTGAAGTGTGAACTAACTGCTATCTCAGTGCAATAGAATAACACTGAAGTGTGAACTAACTGCTATCTCAACACAACAAACTTCACTGCAGCTATCTCAGTTTGGGAGTGCAATAAAATAACCGGCTATCTCAGTGCAATAGGCACAGGTGGGCTATCTCAGTAAAGAATAACACTGAAGTGTGTTCTGAGTGCTCGTAACTAACCAGAGAATAACACTGAAGTGTGGTCGCAGGTCTTTTGGGACCCGGCATGGCCAGGTGGGTTAAAGCGTTCGACTCGTAATCCAAGGGTCGCAGGTTTGCATTCCCGTCGCGCCAAACATGCTCGCCCTTTTAGCCGTGGGAGCGTTATAATGTTACGGTCAATCCCACTATTCGTTGGTAAAAGAGTAGCCCAAGAGTTGGCGGTGGGTGGTGATGAATAGCTGCGTTCCCTTTAGTCTTACGCTGCTAAATTAGGGACGGCTAGCGCAGATAGTCCTCGAGTAGCTTCGCGCGAAATTCAAAACAAACAAACAAACAAGCAGCCTTTTGGCTACCTATTAAGTTTATCTTTAACACATAAAAGTGCCAGCGCTATACAAATGTGGACAAAGCTATGATTGTTCAAATTATGATCGCTTTTCGGTGGCTCATGAGAACGTTAGTGGGCTTATAGTGTTACAAATCGGGTTTATATACCCGCTGTTTCTGTAGCACATCGTATAGCTTTGTGTTGTACAACAAATAAATAGTTTTTTTGTTTTGGTATGTTTCTTTTAGATTTCGCGCAAAACTACACGAGGGCAATTTGTGCTAGCCGTCCCTAATTTAACAGTGTTAGACTAGAGGGAAGGGAGCTAGTCATCACCACCCACCGCCAACTCTTTTACCAACGAATAGTGGGATTGACCGTCACATTATGACGCCCTCACGGCTGAAAGGGCGAGCATGTTTGGTGGAACGGGGATTCGAACCCACGACCCTCAGATTACGAGTCGAGTACCTTAAACAACTGGCCATGTTTGGCATTTATGGTATGCATATTTATACCCTTATGTCGTAAAAACTATTAGGAACTTAGTAAAAGGTAAAACTTTCCAAACATTTAAATAGCATTTTAACACTTTGGTGTGGTTTTCTTTATAACCCCTTCTCCCATTCTAACTCTAGCATATGTTTCTAAGGGATCTTATAATTAAACCTGTAATTGGAAACAAGTGTATATTAAACATATAGTAAGTTACCAAACCGACGCCCTTACGTATTATACATACTTTGTTCATACGAATACGATATCTGATATAATTTAAACAAAATAGCAAAAACTATCTTGATAAAATTAATCGGAATGAAACATTCGTAAACAAATGAAACTTTTAAAAACTTTGTAAGAGAAATCTACAAAATTTTGTCAAATACACTTTTTGCCCTAAAATGTTCAATGTTCTGAAAGCTTTCACTCTTAATTTGTAACTGAAATTTTAGTCTTCAACTGAAGTGGATGCTCTTAAGTTTTAGGATACTGGTGTCTTTCTGAAGTCTCAGTTAGCACGTTATTGTACGGTTTTAATTTTTCACTTTTCCTCTGGCATTCTGACAGTAGTATTATAACTTTAATATCCTACAAAAAATGTATAAGCAGGCCATGGAGAAAAACAAGACAGGCATGCATGCATAGATATATATGTATAAATGTATGAAAAGGCAAAGTGACAAACAGATAGATAAACAGATAGTCAAGCATATAGATAGATAGACAAACAGAAAAATATGTAAGTGTATAAACAACAAATGTGACAGAAAAACAACTGGATAAACATTTATACAAATAAACAGACAGCCAGTCGTATAGAAGGATAAATAAAGAGAAAAATATATAAATGTATAATCAGAAAAATCGACAACCAGATAGATATATATACACATATAGATCAATAGGTAGAGATATATACACACATGTAGATCAATAGATATATATATACACACATGTAGATCAATAGATATATATACACACACATATAGATCAATAGGTAGATATATACACACATATATATAGATCAATAGGTAGATATATATACACACACATATATATAGATCAATAGGTAGATATATACACACACATATAGATCAATAGATAAATATATATATACACATATAGATCAATAGGTAGATATATACACACATATATATAGATCAATAGGTAGATATATATACACATATAGATCAATAGGTAGATATATACACACATATAGATCAATAGGTAGATATATATACACACACATATAGATCAATAGGTAGATATATACACACATATATATAGATCAATAGGTAGATATATATACACACACATATATATAGATCAATAGGTAGATATATACACACACATATAGATCAATAGGTAAATATATATATACACATATAGATCAATAGGTAGATATATACACACATATAGATCAATAGGTAGATATATACACACATATATATAGATCAATAGGTAGATATATATACACACACATATAGATCAATAGGTAAATATATATATACACATATAGATCAATAGGTAGATATATACAAACATATAGATCAATAGGTAGATATATACACACATATAGATCAATAGGTAGATATATACACACATATAGATCAATAGGTAGATATATACACACATATAGATCAATAGGTAAATATATATATACACATATAGATCAATAGGTAGATATATAGACACATATATATAGATCAATAGGTAGATATATATACACACACATATAGATCAATAGGTAAATATATATATATACACATATAGATCAATAGGTAGATATATACAAACATATAGATCAATAGGTAGATATATACACACATATAGATCAATAGGTAGATATATACACACATATAGATCAATAGGTAGATATATACAAACATATAGATCAATAGGTAGATATATACACACATATAGATCAATAGGTAGCTATATACACACATATAGATCAATAGGTAGATATACACACACATATAGATCAATAGGTAAATATATATATACACATATAGATCAATAGGTAGATATATACACACATATAGATCAATAGGTAGATATATACACACATATAGATCAATAGGTAGATATACATACATTGATTATTCCTTCCCTATTGTTACATCAGAGTACACGTTTGTTTGATGATGTTTTCATTGCGTGTTTGTGAGGTCAGACAACTATGAAGCAAACATGAATGGCAGTAAATGCATCGAATTTATTATTATACTTTCTCTATTCATTGTTTCTCAGTATGAACACGTTGTATATTTAACGATTACATACACAAACAAACACACACTTACTTACGTAAATACTTATGTAATATTAGTCAAAATATGCTTATTTTAACAAAACTGAGCTATCAGTGCCACTTGTAAATAACACTAAAACTGCACGAGAAACATTTATTCAAAGAGACAAAAACAAACGGATATTACATTACGAATAAAACGATAGTACATTCACTGTATTTATATTTGATTAAACTCTAAAACATCTCGTTTGATAACGTTCACATAATTCAGAGTGAAGTTAAGCAAGAAAAAAATTAAGTCTAAAAGCCGACACTGCTCAATTTATTTGGGAACATGTCGTATATCGTAATAGAAATTTTATTACAAAGTCTACTAAGTTAAGACTACATTATTCTTAGCATAAAGTTCCATGCAGAACGGACTCTGTAGAAAGTTGATTGCTAAAAGAAATAAAAAAAAACAACACCGTACAGTTGTCTTCCAATACAGAAAATTTATTACGCTTGCTTTAGAACAGCCGTTTCGCATTTGAACAATGTTATATAAATCACCAGTATTGCTTCATGTCATGGACTCAAGAAGTTCTTGTTGGCTTGTGAAGCACTGATGGGTTAAGACGAACTACAATATGTTTGGAGTGAGTTTTTATATGAGGAGATAATTTTATTGGGGTTTACTCCCAAAAGAAACAGTTAACAAGTTTTATTGATAACTTTAAGTTTACTGAGCTGTTGATTGTCCTTTTATGGCTAAATAAATGAGAAGAGAGAAAATGGAGAAACAGTTAAAGTTCTGGAAATAATTGTGTCTTCTCCCGCTTCACATGAACAGTTCGTATGACGTAAAATAACAAACGGATAAAAAATACTTTTAATTTTAAATCGTTCTTTCCATTTTAAAAGGTGTCCCTAGACAAATTTTACAATGGATAATTTTTAAACAATATGTTGATTTTAAAAACGTTTTATTTATTTATTTCAACCAAGTCGTCCATCTTTATCCATAGACAAATGTTACAATGAATGTTTCCCAACAATACGTTGGTTTTGAAAACGTTTTCTTTATTTATTTCAACCAAGTCGTCCATCTTTATCCATAGACAAATGTTACAATGAATGTTTCCCAACAATACGTTGGTTTTGAAAACGTTTTCTTTATTTATTTCAACCAAGTCGTCCATCTTTGTCCCTATACATTTCCACAGCTGTTTCTCGAAGGATGAGTCATAGATTCAAAAAAGTTTTTCCTTTCTTTCTGAATTTAATCTAAGTGTAATATTTTGCATAATTTAGGCACAAAATAAAACAGAAAGATTATGTTTAGTAACTTATGTTTTACGAACACTGAGAAATTATATTCAGGAGTCAAAATATTTACACTTATAGCTGGAAGACAACACTGTTGTCGTTTGTTTTAGAGCGAAGCCACACTGAGTTTTCTGTTCTGTCCATCACAAAGAATTACGCCCCTGACTTAAGGTGGACGACCAGACCAAAACAGAGTAACACATCTCTAACATATTAAACGCTTTGTATTTTCTTATATTGACGTTAACGATGTATTATTTTCTTTCAAAACAAGCGCTTTTAACACTTGTTTCTTCACATTATTCCGTTCCACAGTTCGTACGAATGTTACAAAACAGAGTGAATGAAAATAGTTCATTGAAATTAAGCAAGCAAAACTTAATGACGCTAGAATTGGAATAATATTTGGATTTTGTTTTTGAGGGGGGGGGTTTAAAGAATCACCAACTTGACCACAGAAGACTGGAGCCAGTAACTGTTGCCCATCTGCGTATAGGTGTATGATCATATGAAAATCTGCTGCCTGCACGACAAAGAGTAAAACTGTACACAGCAACCGTACGCTACAACCTAATATATGTATTATTACGTATACTTATCATGTCCAATTATAGATCGTAGTTTCTGTTCGTATGTCATTCTGTACACACGCACAATTCTATGTATTGGAGAATCGAAGTGAAAGTACAAAAAGAAGTTTATAAGAAATCACAACGTATGTCTATATATATATATATATTCATACAAATGTCGGGCGAATGAAGTTAATACAAACACACCAATTTATTTATGTAGCTATATCATGTTAAGTAAACTAACAACATCTACAGCTTTGGTTGTAAAGATATATTTTTTTTTTGGTCAATTGTTGGGATATATTTGAAATATTTAATGTTTAAAACAGTGAAAATGTTAAACTGTCTGTTTTACCACCAGTCATTTGAAACATAGTTCGTTTCTTTAACAAAAGAAACGGCTGAACGTATGAATATCATATTCTATATGTTTCTGAAGACTAGTAAAAAAAAAAGTTCCAAAACGTTGAGTATTTTCAAAACGGGCGCCATCTATAATTAAACGATTTAAATCTTCAACGTGCTAGAAATGTTATGTTCACGATTAACACGGTATCTAAAGAAAACAAAACTACAGTTTCGTGAAATCGAATTTCTATAATCGTTTGTTGTCGCCATCAAGATGAGAAATTCATCGGGGTTTATAAGTTTCGCATATTACTGTGCTCATTCGTTTGATGGGTAACATAATATCACAACGTTGACGTATTATTTAATTTATTAGTTATTGAACAAAAAGTTATGCGTGGGTGACACATTCAACATTTTCAGTGGCTTAATGGTAAGTCTGATACTTTATAACGCTTAAACCCAGGTTTCGATACCCGATGTGGGCACAGATTATGTACTTAATTAATAATTAAACAATAACTTACTTTTCTGACACGCTGATCACCGTTTATGAAGGCACAGAAATGTTTATTTCGTATTAAAAATGTATGTTTATTTTTTGACTTTACTATTCAAGATACGTTTTAGCTAAATGTTCGAAACTTCTTGAGACGTGTTTTATACCCTTTCAAGATTATGCAAGCATAATGTCATTTTTGGCGTTTGACAGAATCTGGTTGTAACCAGTTTTTACCATATCCGTATGAGAACAAATGAGAGAGGATACGTTTTGAATTATTACATAAGGATCACGCGTGTTTTATTATTATTATTATTATTAGTTGACTTATATATTCATCATAAGAGGTTTAAGGGGTAAGTTTTGAATTATTTTTTATTTCTTTATTAATTATCGCTGGAACTACCTAATACACCTGCTCAAACTTTGTATTTCATTCCGCATTACAAAATCAAATTATAACGCTGGACCTGTTTGTGTGTATGTTATGGTAGCTGTCTCAAATTAAACCACGTGTCTAATATAATATCAGCTTAGAACCTCGTACGTATCGATAATATACTTTGGCGCGCCAAAAACTGCCGGCAAAACAGAGCTCGCTCCACTAAACCCACTGTGATCTCCTGATATGTTGTTATCTGTAGTGATGATAAATTCCGTCTTCAGATACGGAATAAAAGACAGTTGAAAGGCTTCACGAACCTGAAAACAGGTTACGAAGTGACAGCAGATGACAGGATTGTAATTTATCCTGAAACAAAGAAAACTTGCATTGAATATACCCACAGACATTACTTATAAACAATAGAGAAACGAGACGGACATATAGAAGTAACAGTCAGAATTAACTTTGTAAAAGTACAATTACTAACTTCCTTTTTTCGTTACTATAACAAGCAATTTTTAATTACGTAAAATAACAACAAACAAAATGTCACATGTATCTTTTTAAACACGCGACACTCGCGCATCGTAACACATATAAGAAACATCAAACAACTATTTGTCACTTGATACCGATATCCACTAGTTGACTTACATAAGAGTTAATTTAGAGAGAGGTTGAGTTTGTTTATATTTAAAAAAAAAAAAAGAGAAAAAAATTATTGCAGGAATTAATATTTTTGTTCGAGCAAGAATTTTTTGTTTCGTATTTTTACGTAAAGATACGCATTATGTAACTTTGTGCTAAACTACAAACACATAAACATTTTTATAGTTGGTCCCAAGTCGAGCCATGAATTCTGTGATCAGAGGTCCAAGTACGCTTGCTGTTAAGCTTCACCCGGCAAGTAAAAAAATAAACATATTATTATAGCTAACACTGAATTAAGGAGTGGTTAACTTGCAACAACTGACTTATATTGTTGATGGCTGTTAATATTCAGATTTATATATATAGTAAAATTTTATCAACGGTGGCTGATACTAAACTATTTGTTTGACGGTTGCCTTCGTTAATATAAGCGTTGCGCTGATTTGTAACATATCTGTTGAAGACACACAGATTATCTTGACTATCTGACTTCTGGTAAACTGTATCACGTCAAGTATTTACTTTAACTGTTAAAATAAGAATACTTCTTAATATTCTCGCTCTTAAAAATGAGCCACTAAAACAAAAATATTGTTTGTTTTGAATTTCGCGCAAAGCTACACGAGGTCTATCTGCGCTAACTACAGCCCCAAACTTAGCAGTGTAAAACTAGTGGGAAAGCGGCTAGTCATAACCACCCACTGTCAACTTTTGTGTTCCTCTTTTAGAGGGAATAGTGGGATTGACCGTCACTTTATAACGCCCCCATAGCTGAAAGGGCGAGCATGTTTGGTAAGACGGAGATTCGAACCCGCGACCATCATCTTGCTACTCGACTGCCTTAACTATCTGGCGATGGTGGGTTAAGTTATAAACTTTATACTGGTAATAACCCAAACCCTTAGTGTTACGTTTAGATTATGGCACGTTTATCTGTTTTTTCTAGAGCTTAGAAAAAACACGAAATATAACATTTTGGAAAATTAAGTAAACCCAGAGACCAGTTTACTTAATATTCATAGCAGCATAACTTACCTTCCCAAACACAGTTTATAAGTTTCTTTCAGTTTTAAATCAGTATATTAAATAAAAGTGTTTTTTTTTTTACATCACACCTATTGCTTATCACGCTATTCATAAATCTTTGAAAATGTTTGCTTAATTTGTTGCGTTATTGTCGTGAAACAAGGTGATATATATTTATCGCAGAATTTCGCGGTTTGTTATTAATTTGCGTAGCAACTATGTGTTATGCGTATCGAATT
This sequence comes from Tachypleus tridentatus, assembly GCF_004210375.1. Classification (NCBI taxonomy): domain Eukaryota; kingdom Metazoa; phylum Arthropoda; class Merostomata; order Xiphosura; family Limulidae; genus Tachypleus; species Tachypleus tridentatus. The sequence goes on from NC_134826.1 coordinate 18,515,633, forward strand.
AACCTGTGCTTTTTAGTTATTTAGTTATTTGACTTCCGACAGTTTAAAGTATTCTATTTGTGAAATTAAATTATAAACCAGTAACACAATTTCTTAACCCTAATTTACAACGATTGATAATTTCTGTATGTTTGTTACGCTTTTCTTTGTTTATGTCGTGTATCATTAAACTGGCATATTTATTTCCAGCGGTTTTTTTGTAATGTTATCAAATTCCAATTTATTGTTATATGATTGTCAATAGATGGCGCTAAAACATTAACACCTCGAAAAGAGTATTTTTTACAACATTGTGTAACGAAATTTCGATGCAATTTGTGTTTTAGGAACAAATATATATATATATATATATGTCACAAATTGGTTGGTACATTAAACTGACGTGTAAACATAAAATCTATAAAACTATTTATTGTAACGATAAACAGAAAACCGAAACGTTCAATAACATTTTCTGTTACTTAAAAGTTCATTGATAAGTCTGTTTGTATTGTGTCAAAAACAGCTGAACAAATAAGTTTGCCGAGTTTAAAATAACTAGCCAATTCCTTAAAAGCGTATTTGAATCTTCACGTGGTCATCCTATGAGTAATTGACTTCGATCGGTGAAGTTTAGGTTTTATGGGAAATATAAAGGATTTCTGTCATTGAGAAAAATTAGAGGAAATTGACGAGATAGCTAAAGTAATAGAATGAACATACGTAATCTGTCATATGCCAGTTACCAATTCGTAAAGGTAATAATAATGTTCATGAAAAGAGAACATTCTGTCATGCGATACTTCAAGAAGCTTTTCTACCAAATGTCAAAGACATTTTATTTTATACAGGACGTATGATGGTAGTTTTATTAACGGCATAATGTTCGGTAAAGTAGTGTACATTTCAACTGTAGTATAAAGAACAAACTATAACGTAAATCATGTTGATGCGAAAGGCACTTGACTCGTAATCCGAGGGTCACAGGTTCGAATCCCCGTCACATCAAACATGCGCGCCCTTTCAGCCGTGGGGGCGTTATAAAGTGACGGTCAATCCCACTATTCGTTGGTAAAAGAGTAGACCAAGAGTTGGCGGTGGGTGGTGATGACTAGCTGCCTTCCCTCTAGTCTTACACTACTAAATTAGGGACGGCTAGCGCAGATAGTCATCGTGTAGCTTTACACGAAATTCAAAACAAACAAATACAGCAAAGATTGTATTCATTAAAAAGTAGTAATTACAGAGCTAGAAAAGGTATACATGAGACACAAAGATAGTGTTGTGTATTTTGAATTTCATAACAGTAACTTTATTACCTGTTATACGTTTTTATTACGGTGTATCAACTTCCTAAAAACAAGTTACATCTCCATAAATATAAAAGTGCAGACTATTGTGTGTTCTGTTAGCGTCTATATAAATATAATAATACTCTATGTTGTATGTCCACGTAAATGCTACGTATGTTGTGGATGGATCTTCATCAAAATTGGTGTGCAGATTCACTGGGTTCGAGCGGGGGTACACACAAACTTTCGGTTTTATATTTTGCGGTTTTCGTGGGTGTTTTTGCGTTGTTTACTACTACTTCGCGCCCTGTTTAAGAGCCTTTACTAAATTTAGCGTGGAGTGTTGATAGGTTATTGGAGAGAAAGTTAATATTTTGTGTTTTCCCATTTTTATGGACGTTTTTAGAATTACTTATAAGGGAAACAACTATTCATTTCCTAAGATAACCTTACATTACTCATAAATTTACATAACTTTCGTCCAGGGGGCAGGTACTCCAGCGAGTAATAAATAAGTAAAACTTAAAAGCGTCATATTATTCCTTATAATTCCAGTTTCCCGGACACTGAGTGACGATGTGTAACTTTTAAGTTCGGTTTTCCATTCTAGTTATATAATGATTCATTGAGGCAGGTATTTTTAGACAACCCACTCGTGGTTTAGGTTACTGGAAATGTTGATGCTGTACGGAGGCGGCTCGAGAGGTCTACCGGTACAGAAACGTGAACAGAGGCCGCGAGTTCATCTCTACGAATCATCGGACAGACTACAATGAGTAATAATAAATCATCCACAAAAAATAAGTTGGTTTAAGATAGAACCTGATGATCCTTGAAGTCTACCATTGAAAAAAAAAATATAGAAATATGTGCTTTTCTTACGTCTACAACGGACTCAATAGAGTTTAAATGCCTTTAGTTCCAATGTGCACAGTTCACTTATTTCTGCGCATAATTTCTTAATAATTTAGTTATAGCTTTAGAAATGTTGAGCAAATCACTGAAAAAGAAATCGGGGTCGCTACGTTACTTTTATAATTATTGTATTCCTCGTTTCTGATTTGCTGTTGTGTTATAAAATGTATAACAACCAAAACCGTAATAGGATTTACTACATACATAAACAAGCTAAAGTTACATAACTTATTCAATAAGGTAAGTATCCCAAAATATTGTATACTATACTAAGAGTTTTCGCTGCGCGCTTCAGTCTACATAAAATGGTTTTGAATTTCGCGCAAAGGTTCACGAGGGCTATCTGCGCTAGTCGTCCCTAATTTAGCAGTGTAAGACTAGAGGGAAGACAGCTAGTCATCACCACCCACTGCCAACTCTTGGGTTACTCTTTTACCAACGAATAGTGGGATTGATGGTCACATTATAACGCCCCATGGCTGAAAGGGCTAGCCTGTTTGGTGTGAGAAGGATTCGAACCCACGACCCTCAGATTACGAATGAAGCACATAAAATTCTTTCAATGTTACGTTTATTGTTTCGCTTGAGCTATAAATAGGATATTTTCATTCTGCTCAGTGGAAGAAGGATTGAACATCGGATTTTAGTTTTCAAGTCAATAGACCTACTGCTGACGTGTGCAGTGACGTTTGAGTTCGTTTGTTTTAGCGCAAAGTGCTATACATTAGTCTATTGTCGCTCTGTGTACATGAGGAATCGAACCCCGATTTTAGTGTTGCAAATCTTTGAACTTACCGACAACCCAATGAAAACTTACACAATAACAATTTACTAATAAAGATATTCAAATATGCATAGAGCAAAAGTAGTTTCAATAACTAATCTGTTTAGAGTTGTTGTTGTTTGCTTACGATACACCAGATCTCTAGTAAGTATATTTTTACTTACAATACACCAGATCTTTAGTAAGTATATTTTTCCTTACCATACACCAGATCTCTAATAACTATATTTTTGCTTAACTATATTTTTGCTTGCGATACACCTGATCTCTAGTAAGTATATTTTTGCTTACGATACACCAGATCTCTAGTAAGTATATTTTTGCTTACGATACACCAGATCTCTATAAAGCGTATTTTTGCTTACGATACACCAGATCTCTATTAAGCGTATTTTTGCTTACGATACACCAGATCTCTAGTAAGTGTAAACACAAGTGAAATGTAGAAACACCACAGTTTACGGTAAAAATCAGATCAATGTCTCTTTATTTTTTTACATCATCTCAATTACACGAATATATCCTTTGAACAACGTTTTTGTAATACAAAGCTGCACAATACACTATCTGCGCCATGCTCACCACGTGAAGTCGAACCCCGGATTTTAGCATTGTAAATTTATCACAGATCCATCAGTGGACAGCAAACCCATATAACATTAGATTTCTGAAAATAAACCTAGCTGTATACATTACGTAAAAATCAGTTTTTCACTGTGGGACCATAAAGATATGTCATATTTCACAGATTTTGATTTTTAAAGTGTTCACCAAGGCTTTGAAAAGAAGAAAGCTATCAGAAAACCATAATAAAAAAACGTGATTTTTTTTACAAGATCACTTATCTTCATTACAGTAATTTAAACGTTGATAATTAAAACTGTTGATCCCATAAATTATGGGACATGTGGTAATCAAGTTATTAATTGAGAATGATCAGGATATTTTACCAACAACATATGTGTAGGACATTACGAAAACACGTTTCTCCACCCCTACCACTCAACTACCTCGTACTGTAGTTTAACTATATCTGTTTTAGATAATTTATAATATTAGATTAGTTTGTTTGGAATTTCGTGCGAAGCTACACACGGGGTATCTACGGTAGCCGTCCCTAATTTTGCAGTGTCAGACTAAAGGGAAGGCAGCTAGTTATCACCACACGCCGCCAACTCTTGGGCTACTCTTTTACCAACAAATAGTTGGATTGACCGTCACATTATAATGCCCCCCCCCCACAGCTGAAAGGGCGAGCATGCTTGGTGTGACGGGAATTCGAACCCGCGACCCTCAGATTACAAGTTGAACGCCTTAACCCACCTGGCCATGCCGGGCTTGTAGTATTAGATACGTACATTTTAATTAAAGATAATTAATTATTTATGTGTTAAAAATAGTTAAACACTTGTGGAAAAGATCTAGAAACGCCTTTCGAGTGATAAATATATGTCCCATACATACATACACACAATAATGTTTATCATGGATCAGGTTATTTAATGCGTATTTTTTAAGACTGTGCATATCCATGTATGTTGAAAGGCTACATTGTTTTAAATACTATATCTTTGAGTCTCCTTAGCAATAGACCATCCTTCAATTATGGTATCTTTGTATTATCCAACTATTCTGTCTGATGACATAGAGTTCACCAGTGGCTCAGCGGTATGTCTGCGGACTTGCAACGCTAAAAACCAGGTTACGATACCCGTGGTGGGCAGAACACTGATAGCCCATTGTGTAGCTTTGCGCTTAATTCAAAACAACAACCGATGACATAGCAAGCTCTCTAAATAATGAACATTATTTCTATATACATTTGTCACAAGAGGGCGCCACGACCAAAGTGGTGAGGTAAATTTTGTTTAATAAAAATGTAATCTCAATAATTAAATAAAATACCATGTTACATGTAAGACTTAATTTAGCGAAACGCTGTAACAATAAATATCATATTCTGTATATCCGAAGATAGACAAGTTTTAAGAACTGCAATCTGCCTGATAGCTGACACCGTTGCGTCTATTTAAATTTGTCACAAGAGGGCGGGACCACCTGAATGGTGGAGTAAATTTCTGTTTATCCCATTTAACTTTAAAGAAATTATTTCTGTAAAAGTGTGAACATTTTACTCTTTACGTTTGTCACCAGAGGGAGTTGCTGAAAAGTTGTGTTCATACAACAACACACTTACTTTCATAATAAAGGACATCTTTTTTTTTAGCTTATCAGGAAAACTATTCAGTGATTTGTTTGTTTGTTTTAGCACAAGGCTAAACAGTGGGTTGTCTGTGCTCTGTTCAATGCGAAAATCGAACCCCGTATTTTAGTGTTATGAGTTTATGAACTTACTGCTGACCTACGGAGGAGAGGACCACCATTTCATCTGATGACAATTATATTCTTTCCTATCTGTGGTTGTTAGGAGCACTCGAATTGTAATCTGAGGGTCACGCGTTCGAATCCCGAACCACACCAAATGTGATCGCTCTTGCAGCCGTGGGAGCATTATAAAGTTACGGTCAATTCCACTATTCGTTGGTAAAACAGCAGCCGAAGAGTTGACAGTGGATGGTGATGACTAGTCGTCTTTTCTCTAGTCTTACACTGCTAAATTAGGCACGGATAGCGCAGATAGCCCTCGTAAAGCTTCGCGCAAACTTCAAAACAAAGAAGTGAACAAATATTTTCTGCATTCTATGTGTCAAAACGTCGGAATACATGTCAATATATGTCAATGTTACGCTAATAATTATATTAAGTTTAATATAACAATACTGTGTTGTTTTCGTTATATTTTTTCATACAAGCATGAAGATAACCCTTAGCATGGTAATGATGGTGAAGAAGAGAAAGATTGCAAAACAATTTGACGACAAAAATATTCATGATGAAACATTAGCACCCAACTATATCCCCTTCTCAACGTTGACTCATAAGTTTACTAAATATTTACCTATTTATGGTACACACAGAAAACAAAAATGGTATTTATTATTAATTCACAGTATGATTATTAATCTCACGACTACGTTTTATAGCAAATATTAGTGACTATACAAATATAGAAAAGTAAGACGGTGAAATGTTCTTACAGGGATTTTTGTTTTCCGCACTCGGACGTGAAACAGACAAGCCTCTTTATTCATTGTACATAAACTTGGATAATGTTACTGGTAGTTGGTTTAAAAAACTTTATCGTGGTATACTGATGGTGTTTATAAACAGAGAATCTCCAGTTATAAATACATTACTTACCTACTTCTATGTCAGATTTATATATTAAAAAAAATCGCATGTACTTAGTTATCTATGTTTCTATGTTACAAGGTTTGAGAGAACGACTTGAAATACTCCAAGTAAGCTTTTGACCTCAACAAAATACAAAGGACGAAACGTCTTTTCGATAGATTCGTGAGAAACCCAAAACACTGGGGATTAGTAAGGGTCTGAACTTTTATAAGTAAATTGTCTATATGGAAGTCAGAAAAGTTTGCAAAGCTTTTAATATTGTCTGTAAAGTTAAACATAAAAATTAGCAATAACATAAAATGGACCTTTCAAATCAATAATCTAAAATCAGATTTTGAACTTTTATAAAATGAATCATCTGCATGTAAGTCAAATTTTCGGTACATATTTACATGAAAATTGGTGTTAACATTAGACAGTTGTTAGCCATGAAAATTCGTGGGTGTTGACATTAAATCTAATTGCCATTTTTAATGACAGTTGTAAATCACGGGTAGACATATATAACACATATATAACATATATAAAAAATTATGAAAAACAAATATTTATTCTTCATATACAATAGTCAATTTTCCTAATTACACCATGTAACACAAATTTTGTTCCTGGATAGTATGTGTTATTACACCATGTAACACAAATTTTGTTCCTGGATAGTACGTGTTATTACACCATGTAACACAAATTTTGTTCCTGGATAGTATGTGTTATTACACCATGTAACACAAATTTTGTTCCTGGATAGTATGTGTTATTACACCATGTAACACAAATTTTGTTCCTGGATAGTATGTGTTATTACGCTATGTAACACAAATTTCGATCCTGGATAGAATGTGTTACTTCTTAATTGCTTATGTTGTAAAAGTACACAAAATGGCTATTATTTCCTTCAAACTTTGCTTTTGTGACCTGGATAATGAAATTTAGAAATAAATATATTTTCTATATAAAAACGGGCAAATTTGCACATTTTCACTTACATAAGATCTGAATAAAACAACATATGAATCAAGATTTACATGTATTTATACTAAAGTTATACAAAAATGTTTAGAAGCGAATAGTTTTTCGATATTTGCGACTGTAATGTAAATCACTTTCACGTATCAGACCCCAAATACAGTCTCCCATCATGTTTTCGTTATACGCCTCCAGGTCACAAAAGCAAAGTTTGAAGGGAAAAATAGGTCTTTTTCCGTTTATTACCTTAGGCATAAGCAATTGTGAAATAACACTTTCTGTCCAGGAACAAGAAAAAGTAAAAATTTTGTTACATATTGTAATATCCTAACTATATAACATATACATAGGTTTTACATTATTAAAAGTAAAAACATCGTAAAAACTCATTAGGAATATATTTTATCCATCTTTAAAAGACAAGTTTTAAAAAGAAAAGATTGGTTCGCTTTGAATTTCGCGCAAAGCTACTCGAGGGCTATCTGCGCTAGCCGTCCCTAATTTAGCAGTGTAAGACTAGAGGGAAGACAGCTAGTCATCACCACCCACTGCCAACTCTTGGACTACTCTTTTACCAACGAATAGTGGGATTGACGGTCACATTATAACGCCTCCACAGCCGAAAGAGCGAGCACGTTTAGTATGACGGAGATTCGAACCCACGATCCTCGGATTACGAGTTGATTGTCTCAACAACCTGGCCATGCCTGGCCAAAATGTAAAGAAATGGTAAATTATATATAAGATATAAAATCATCGTAATTGGTAAAATAAATTTAAAAAACGTAAAATATTATCGAGATATGTCAAACTAAAAATTTGGGAACACAGGAGCTGACATATTTACGAATAGACTTATTAATCTATTTGATTTGTTGTGTATCTTTAAAGTTCTGTGCTTCATATCCAGTGGCTCAGTGTTAAATTTGAAGACTTATTACGCTAAACACCAGTTTTCAGTACTCGTGATGGGAAAGGCATAGGTTTCTCATTGTTTTCTTTTTGCTTCACATAAACGACAGAAACACATCTTCGATACTTTAGAGAAGTACTATTACAAATTTAGCGTAAAATCATGAAATTCGATTCTGTGTGATTTGTAAAATGGAACTAAAATTAACAAGTATTTGAACATAAATTAAAAACAAACGAAGTTAAGTTTCTGAGAAAGTTATAATAAAAGTTTGTTATAAAAAATCATCTGAGGAAGGAGGGAACAAGTGAAATATATATAAACCATAACATAAATGTCTCCTGATGTTTTACTGTTAAGCTTCAGGGTTATTACTCTAAACTTTGGGGGTTCGATACTCACGGTGTAAGGTGTTCATTGTGTAGCTTTACGCTTAAGAAACAAACAAAAGTAGTTGTAACGAAATTCGGGATATAAGTACAGAGTAACACCTGCATCATTAGATAAATTGTTCAATAGCTTGTTGTCAGATAATTGTCATCACAGCAGTGTATCTATGGGTTTTTAACGAATCTAAGAAAGTAAAATGTAATAATAAAGAACCGTGTACAGTTGGAAAAATAAACATGTATAGATCGGTGGTATACTAGCAGCAAAACGTAAATATATCTTTACGTTAAGCAACAACTTACAGGCGAAAAAAATTAAAACGTAATGTTGATTGACCAAGATATTCTAGATACATTGCTGTGTAATTAATTTGGATACACTTGAATACCTGCGTAACAAATACATTTGATAAGTTTATGAGACTCTTAACGATTCTATATTTGGCAGAATGACATTATTATTATACATATTGGTTTGGTTCGTTTTGAATTTCGTGCAAAGCTACACGAAGGCTATCTGTGCTAGCCGTCCCTAATTTAGCAGTGTAAGACTAGAGGGAAGGCAGCTAGTCATCACCACCCACCGCCAACTCTTGGACTACTCTTCTACCAACGAATAGTGGAATTTACCGTCACATTACAACGCCCCCACAGCTGAAAGGGCGAGTATATTTGGGGTGACGGGGATTCGAACCCGCGACCCTCAGATTACGAGTGGAACGCCTCAACCGCCTGGCAATGCCGGGCCGAAGTCAATTGCACTAAAGAGTATTAATTCGATTACCTTTATAATATTGTTACTCCAGCGTGTGTGTGAATATTCATATTAATTTTCGTTCATTTATTTGCAACACGTTCGTTGGATTAAGGTAGAGCTTCTCGATTAAACGTCGTTTGTTAAATGACTAGTGATTTATACGAAAAAATAACAATAAATATTGGATTTTAGTTCTTTCTGAAATCACCAAAAATAACTAAAATAATTTAGATATGCAGATACGATTATGGCATTATGACCAATTAAATATTTAATATCATGCTGTGGACTTATAGTGTCATGTTACATGTTTTTTATCCTTTCACCACAAGTAAAACATAAACTATAATCTAATGAATCTGGAAGAGGCAAGACTACAGTCAACAATAGGGGTGTACATTTATTCAAGACTACAGTCAACAATAGGAGTGTACATTGAATCAAGACTACAGTCAACAATAGGAGTGTACATTGAATCAAGACTACAGTCAACAATAGGGGTGTACATTGATTCAAGACTACAGTCAACAATAGGAGTGTACATTGATTCAAGACTACAGTCAACAATAGGAGTGTACATTGATTCAAGACTACAGTCAACAATAGGAGTGTACATTGATTCAAGACTACAGTCAACAATAGGAGTGTACATTGATTCAAGACTACAGTCAACAATAGGAGTGTACATTGATTCAAAACTACAGTCAACAATAGGGGTGTACCTTGATTCAAGACTTCAGTCAACAATAGGAGTGTACATTGATTCAAGACTACAGTCAACAATAGGAGTGTACATTGATTCAAGACTACAGTCAACAATAGGAGTGTACATTGATTCAAGACTACAGTCAACAATAGGGGTGTACATTGATTCAAGACTACAGTCAACAATAAGAGTGTACATTGATTCAAGACTACAGTCAACAATAGGAGTGTACATTGATTCAAGAGTACAGTCAACAATAGGAGTGTACATTGATTCAAGACTACAGTCAACAATAGGAGTGTACATTGATTCAAGACTACAGTCAACAATAGGAGTGTACATTGATTCAAGATTACAGTCAACAATAGGAGTGTACATTGATTCAAGACTACAGTCAACAATAGGAGTGTACATTGATTCAAGACTACAGTCAACAATAGGAGTGTACATTGATTCAAGACTACAGTCAACAATAGGAGTGTACATTGATTCAAGACTACAGTCAACAATAGGAGTGTACATTGATTCAAGACTACAGTCAACAATAGGAGTGTACATTGATTCAAGACTACAGTCAACAATAGGAGTGTACATTGATTCAAGACTACAGTCAACAATAGGAGTGTACATTGATTCAAGACTACAGTCAACAATAGGAGTGTACATTGATTCAAGACTACAGTCAACAATAGGAGTGTACATTGATTCAAAACTACAGTCAACAATAGGGGTGTACCTTGATTCAAGACTTCAGTCAACAATAGGAGTGTACATTGATTCAAGACTACAGTCAACAATAGGAGTGTACATTGATTCAAGACTACAGTCAACAATAGGAGTGTACATTGATTCAAGACTACAGTCAACAATAGGAGTGTACATTGATTCAAGACTACAGTCAACAATAGGAGTGTACATTGATTCAAGACTACAGTCAACAATAGGAGTGTACATTGATTCAAGATTACAGTCAACAATAGGAGTGTACATTGATTGAAGACTACAGTCAACAATAGGGGTGTACATTGATTCAAGACTACAGTCAACAATAGGAGTGTACATTGATTCAAGACTACAGTCAACAATAGAGTGTACATTGATTCAAGACTACAGTCAACAATAGGAGTGTAAATTGATTCAAGACTACAGTCAACAATAGGAGTGTAAATTGATTCAAGACTACAGTCAACAATAGGAGTGTACATTGATTCAAGACTACAGTCAACAATAGGAGTGTACATTGATTCAAGACTACAGTCAACAATAGGAGTGTACATTGATTCAAGACTACAGTCAACAATAGGAGTGTACATTGATTCAAGACTACAGTCAACAATAGGAGTGTACATTGATTCAAGACTACAGTCAACAATAGGAGTGTACATTGATTCAAGACTACAGTCAACAATAGGAGTGTACATTGATTCAAGACTACAGTCAACAATAGGAGTGTACATTGATTCAAGACTACAGTCAACAATAGGAGTGTACATTGATTCAAGACTACAGTCAACAATAGGAGTGTACATTGATTCAAGACTACAGTCAACAATAGGAGTGTACATTGATTCAAAACTACAGTCAACAATAGGAGTGTACATTGATTCAAGACTACAGTCAACAATAGGAGTGTACATTGATTCAAGACTACAGTCAACAATAGGAGTGTACATTGATTCAAGACTTCAGTCAACAATAGGAGTGTACATTGATTCAAGACTACAGTCAACAATAGGAGTGTACATTGATTTAAGACTACAGTCAACAATAGGAGTGTACATTGATTCAAGACTACAGTCAACAATAGGAGTGTACATTGATTCAAGACTACAGTCAACAATAGGAGTGTACATTGATTCAAGACTACAGTCAACAATAGGAGTGTACATTGATTCAAAACTACAGTCAACAATAGGGTGTACCTTGATTCAAGACTTCAGTCAACAATAGGAGTGTACATTGATTCAAGACTACAGTCAACAATAGGAGTGTACATTGATTCAAGACTACAGTCAACAATAGGAGTGTACATTGATTCAAGACTACAGTCAACAATAGGGGTGTACATTGATTCAAGACTACAGTCAACAATAAGAGTGTACATTGATTCAAGACTACAGTCAACAATAGGAGTGTACATTGATTCAAGACTACAGTCAACAATAGGAGTGTACATTGATTCAAGACTACAGTCAACAATAGGAGTGTACATTGATTCAAGACTACAGTCAACAATAGGAGTGTACATTGATTCAAAACTACAGTCAACAATAGGGGTGTACCTTGATTCAAGACTTCAGTCAACAATAGGAGTGTACATTGATTCAAGACTACAGTCAACAATAGGAGTGTACATTGATTCAAGACTACAGTCAACAATAGGAGTGTACATTGATTCAAGACTACAGTCAACAATAGGAGTGTACATTGATTCAAGACTACAGTCAACAATAGGAGTGTACATTGATTCAAGACTACAGTCAACAATAGGAGTGTACATTGATTCAAGACTACAGTCAACAATAGGAGTGTACATTGATTCAAGACTACAGTCAACAATAGGAGTGTACATTGATTCAAGACTACAGTCAACAATAGGAGTGTACATTGATTCAAGATTACAGTCAACAATAGGAGTGTACATTGATTCAAGACTACAGTCAACAATAGGAGTGTACATTGATTCAAGACTACAGTCAACAATAGGAGTGTACATTGATTCAAGACTACAGTCAACAATAGGAGTGTACATTGATTCAAGACTACAGTCAACAATAGGAGTGTAAATTGATTCAAGACTACAGTCAACAATAGGAGTGTACATTGATTCAAGACTACAGTCAACAATAGGAGTGTACATTGATTCAAGACTACAGTCAACAATAGGAGTGTACATTCATTCAAGACTACAGTCAACAATAGGAGTGTACATTGATTCAAGACTACAGTCAACAATAGGAGTGTACATTGATTCAAGACTACAGTCAACAATAGGGGTGTACATTGATTCAAGACTACAGTCAACAATAAGAGTGTACATTGATTCAAGACTACAGTCAACAATAGGAGTGTACATTGATTCAAGAGTACAGTCAACAATAGGAGTGTACATTGATTCAAGACTACAGTCAACAATAGGAATGTACATTGATTCAAGACTACAGTCAACAATAGGAGTGTACATTGATTCAAGATTACAGTCAACAATAGGAGTGTACATTGATTCAAGACTACAGTCAACAATAGGAGTGTACATTGATTCAAGACTACAGTCAACAATAGGAGTGTACATTGATTCAAGACTACAGTCAACAATAGGGTGTACATTGATTCAAGACTACAGTCAACAATAGGAGTGTACATTGATTCAAGACTACAGTCAACAACAGGAATGCACGACAAATCAAGACTACCGTCAACAATGGGTGATATTACGAATCAAGACTAAAGTCAACAATGGGGGAACACGAGGAATCTGACAATGGGTTAGAACTGTGCGTTACAGATTTTATTTTCTATTTTACCTTTAGTGAAAAGAAAGTCCATAAGATAATTAGTTTCATGCGATCCATAAGATGTTCACTACTGTCACAAGTTTTAAAAGAATTTTTATTGCCATAATATCGATCAGAGTGCGATCATCGAATTTACTTTAAGCCCCCACACCACCCCCACGGTAGGACTGAGGTAAGTATATGGACTTACAATGTAAGTATATGGACTTACAATGCTAAAAATCAGAGGAATACTTCCATGCGGTATTAAAGAAATCACGTTAGAACTTTTGAAAACAGACACTGTATTAACATTCTTGCTTTAATTTGAGCTCATACTTGGAGTAAAAAGACCTTCAAATTGTACAAACAAATTGATGAATTGCTCAGTTGCTGTTTTCTCTAACGTAAGCGTTTCTTTTTTAATCAAATAACAAAAACATGGAAGCATACCTTTTGACAAAATGATAGCACAGATAGTTTTATAAATTTCTACCTTTAGAAAGCGCTGTTTGACAATCTATTTGAACAATGACAAATAACAATATACAATATATTGTGGCATAAATGTTACAAGTTACTACAAAATACAAAATGGAATTAGAAGTTTTAAATGTAATCTAATGGAAATAATGACTTCCGTTAGAGTTTTACAGTAAGTTGATTACACATTTTATATGCCAGAAATGTTATTCCGACATCAAAAGTAGTTTCGATATCAATCAGACATATCCCAGAATGACAAGTTTACGTATATTATTATCATCAACATCCGGCAAAATCCAACTACGGACATAGATCAGAAACGCATTTATTGGTCAAAGGAAATGACTTATTATAGCGTTGTAAGTTGGGCTATGGAAATTTATAAAACAAAAACTTGTGTGATTCACTCAAAAATACAATAGCGACAGTTTTTATAGTTGGGAAGTTCTGAGTTTAATAACGTTTCGACCCATAGTGTTAGGTGCACTGTCAACTGCACTAGAAACACATTTTTAATTCAACTGGTAAAACAGACCTTAAACACAACCGTCCACAAACCTTTGTCGTAGTTCACTCAGATTTCATGACGATATTCGCCGAGGTTTAAATTCTGACGAAGAAAAACGGAATATTATCCTATATCCAATCTCCGTCGCGCCAAACATTCTCGCCCTTTCAGCCGTGGGGGCGTTATAAAGTTACGGTAAATCCCACTATTCCTTGTTAAAAAAAGAGTAGCCCAAGAGTTGGCGGTGGGTGGTAATGAGTAGCTGCCTTCCCTCTAGTCTTACACTGCTAAATTAGGGACAGCTAGCACAGAGAGCCCTCGAGTAGCTTTGTGCGAAATTCCAAAACAAACAAACAGACAGACAGACAGACATATCCCAACATCCATTTTACATTTTAAAACGAAGAACATTTATTTAGAAACTTTATAAATCATAATGAAATAATCAGGACGAGAAAACAAAACTTAAAACAATACCTTAACTGCAAATCAACACACTTCAAACAACACTGGAACACTGAAGTGTTATATGTCATTTAATGTATGCTCTTAAAACAATTTAAAAGATGAACTACAAAGCATTTCCGAAATTTTCATTAAAAAAAATCACCTATCCTGATAGAGTTTGGTTTGAATTTCGCGCAAAGCTCCATGAGGGTTATCTGCGCTAGCCGTCCCTAATTTAGCAGTGTAGGAATAGAGGGAATGCAGCTAATCATCACCGCCCACCGCCAACTCTTGGGCTACTCGAACCCGCGACCCTCAAATTACAAGCTTAGTTCCTTAACCTCCTGGCCATGCCAGGGACCTGGAAGAAGTATTTAAAATAATAATTGATACGTCTAAAAAAAAACTAGAACGTCAAACAAAAAAATAACAAAATGTTAAAGGTGATTCTTTTCATCAACAATTTCAATCCTTCATGTCGAACACATCAGTCAAAACCAGAGTAGATAAGGGAAATTACTGACAAAGAAACAGAACACAAGATTGACATGAGCACCATGTATTAGAATCAGGAACCTTATTAATAACAATTACCTCACTTGAAATATAAACAAGGGAGTCATCTACAGATGCAAGTGTAACTCATGTGAACACTTCTAGGTTGGAGAAACAAGGAGAAAAATCACGTTTATGAACATCTCAAAGAAAAACAACAACATCGAAATCACCCGAAGAGAACCAGACATCAACAGAAGAAAGATAGCTAAAGAGCTTCTGTTAACTCAAAACTAAATAAATGTCCAGAAGCCATCATTTATGTACGTTCATATTTTATCCACCTCGCATATCGCTACCTACAAACTTTTTACGACCATTACGAGTTTGTGACGTTCTCTGAAATTCAACCACCTTTTGTAATGTAAGTTTTACCTGATAAATACTCGATGAGTTGAAAAATTAAAATCATAACTTGCCTACAGTGAAACATCTTTTGTTGTATTTTTTGAATAAATTATTCAACAAACTTCGTGTGATTAGTGTAATGACCTAGTAAAGCTTTTAGATATATTTGCCTTCATAATCGAAGTGACAACCAAAATGTTGCATAGCTTTTAGCAAGATTAACCTTTAGAATCGACGTGCTACAGTATTATTTGACTAGAATATTGTGCTTTTATACGGATTCGAAGTGATAACCAAAATGTTGCATAGCATTTAGCACGATTTTCCTCTTGAACCGACGTACCACAGTACTATTTAAATAGTATTTAGTGTTTAGAACCGAAGTAAAAACCAGATTGTTGTACGATCAATATAATTCCTTTTTTTTAATTGTTTGTTTGGCGTTAAGCACAAAGCTCCACACTGTGCTATACTCACCACGGGTATCAAAACCCGCTCTCTAGCCGTGTGGGTCCGCGGACTAACCGCTGTGCCACTAGGGTGCAATCAATTTAGTTCTAAGATTAATTATATTTCAGTTGAAACAAAACATTAAATGTTTATTGTAATTAAAATACAATTACTTTTATATTCAGATGTACTTATACGTATAAAACTTTGGGTATGTATAAACCAGTTCCATAAAAATGTATTTCATGTTTTTATTTCTACTTCGCCAGAATCCTAATTGATTCGCCTTTATACGTTTAGTATACGTTTTTAATTTTTTTATTTTGTTTTTTGACATTCCGTATAAAGGAATGTAGAACATGAATGACTCTTCATACGAGAAATATGTGAAATCATATTTTATTTGCGTTCTCTAACATAGCAAGCATTGCTAAGTTAGATGGCGTCTTCAGTTCAGACGCAAATCTTTCATAAAAATATAATTTCGACTGTGTTGTTTTTTTTCCACCGTAACTTATGTAAATGTGGTTTGATATGAAAGTAGATGAAATATGTAAATCAGAATTCTACTCCATGAACAGAAGAGAAGAAGAAAACTAATGATTTTGCAACGTCTAAGTTTGTGAAGAGATTTTAAGGTCAGTATAATTGGTGCTTTACATCAGACAACGAAAGTAAACTATATTTACTGAATATACCAGTAAATGGATCGTTATTCACTGTTGGCGTATCTGTTTTTTTCTCTCTTCTTTCTTACAAGCCACGCATTTTTCTTAGAATTGTAATACTTTTTAAGAAACAAATGGCACTTTTCGAAGTTGCCATCAAAACCGCGTCCAGTAGAACTGTATAATGGTTCAGTTGTTTTATTTTTTTATGGAGCGAGTTGGGTTATTGAGAACCATTTAATGCTATTATCTCGTAACACGTAAACAATTAACACATTATGGGATAATGTTTCAAATTAGCACAAGACGTGGTTGATATATTTACAAGCGGACATGAATACTGTTAATTCCTCGAAATGCTCGAGCTTTGGACACGTTTACCACGTGCTATCGAGTTGGTCGCGCGCCTACTGGGAGGTTCCGTATGCTCAAAGTAAATTCCGATGTTAAAAACATGTTCTTACGGCGTTCATATTCTATATTAAGGTATAATAGCTAAGGAACGTGGTTGTGGAGAACCTCACATAGCTCATTACTGTATGAATAACATACTATCTACAACAGTTATTGTGTTCAGTGAATGTTTACGTGCGTGTTGAATATATAGTTTCCATTTAGTGGCTCTAAGTTATCAAATAATAACACATTCTTTCCACTGATGTAAATCAGATTATATAGCTAACCATTAATGTAACCTACATACCTTTCCTTACCAAGGAAGGATTGAGTGATAACAAAAATCAGCCTATGTGGGTTTCACATACATGTGCCAAGTATTAAACACCTATGCTCGGTTACACAATTATATTCATTAAGTTCCTTCCCCACTCTTTCTGCTTGCATTTTTGCTTACTGTTTATTTAGTACTATATTTGTTTTTGTCCTTTTCAGTTTGAAAATTACACGCGTCTTTAAGTCTGTTCGTTTATTTTAGAACAAAGCCGAAATGGACTATCTGCTGTGTCCACCTCGGGGAATCTAACCCCGGATTTTAGCGTTGTAAGTCCTTAAACTTACCGTTATCTCACCGGGGGACTTATATTTTTTAATAATGTGATGAATGGTTAACTCTTTTCTCGTGATATATATATATATATATATATGTATGCGCTTTAAGTTCAGTTGCAAAATAACTCATACCAAAGAATACATAAGGGTACATATGTAGTTGGCCTGGCATGGCCAGGTGGGTTAAGGTGTTCGACTCATGGGTTCAAATCACCGTCACAACAAACATGCTCGCCTTTTCAGTGGTGGGGACATTATACTGTGACGGTCAATCCCACTATTAATTGGTAAAAGAGTAGCTCTAGTCTTACACTGCTAAATTAGGGAAGGCTAGCGCAGATAGCTCTCATGTAGCTTTGCGCGAAATTAAAAAAACAACAACAACATATTAGTTCGTTAATGTCCGATTAGGCCCTCCGCTAGTACAACGATAAGTTTATGGATTTACAACGCAAAAATCAGGGGTTCGATTCCCCTCGGTGGGCTAAGCTGATAGCCCGATGTGGCTTTGCTATAATAAAATACACACGCATCCGTTTGCGATGTTTGGTTAAAACACTCATTCAAGGACATCAACTTCGCCCACTGTGTGAAGCTTGAAATACTGAGAGGAATAGAATCAGGTATGTATGACTCCAGTGCCCCTATCTTGCTATCTTGTGTTACTTAAAATATATGGAAGTATATTCACCAAAGTTAAGCTAGTGAAGGGACAAGGCTGCTGACAGGAAACCGAGTCGTATCTTGCTGTGATGCTAAATCGTGGGCGGTTTCTGTCATGTTAAACAAGTAACAACGCTTGGCGAAACAACTGAGGCTGATGTGTGGACAGGTAACAGCTAGCATTTTTATGATCTCATATAGTTCCAGCTCCTCAAGATATGATTAATATGGCACATAAAGTATCTCACCTTTGATAAAGACGTCAGTGCTCTAGGGTGTAAGATTTGCCTTTCTTATTTTCCATTGGCCTTAATTAGAGGCCTATACACATCATTATAGCAATGTTCAGCACAGAAAATAAAGTAATGTATTTCTCTTACAGAAGTTGTCAGTAGTTACAACGCTAGAAACCCGGTTTCGATACCCCTGGTGGGCAGAGCATGGATGGCCCTTTGTGCAGTTTTGTCTTTACTACAAACAATATTTAAACTCACCTTTATACTGAATAGGGTTATCTAAGTGGTAAATTAATTATTCAGATATATAAGTTTTGTGTTTGAAAGTTGTTTGCACCATATGATTAATATATAGAATTAATATATAGAATTAATATATAGATTAATATATAGAATGTTTGGGATGAATATTAATATTTCTTATGTGAATCTACTAAAACTCCGGTGCGATCCGTGTGGCCCTGGCATTATTTTCCCATACACAATGCAATGAACCGTAGATATTTTAGTAGTTATTGTAGCAAACGTTCTATGCTCCTGGCTCAAACACAAGTTAACAAACTGTGCGGGTACTATATTTTATAATATGATCCCGGGTGGGCCAAAAATAACTCTACGGACTTAATGTCGCTCTTGTCCGGAATTCATTTTTCCGACGTGGAGAGAGCACACGTAGATCACTGTATAGCTATGCGCTGAAACAAACGTATTATCTTACATTATACGCTCGGAATATTTATGCCTTGCGTACGTAAACAAAAAACTACTACAAGTGTATACATGTACTTAACCCTCAAACGGTGGTTATTGTCAACTGATGCTGATACCTACAACAGTCCCGCTGTTTAAGGGTTAAGCCATCACAAGCTATTGCAATTGTTCAAACCAACTAGCATCGTGTATAAATTTATAGGTAATAAAGTATTAATAATAGTTGGTTTGAAATTTATACAAGTTGTATCTAATGTTGCAACGTTAAATACAGTATTAACAATAGTTGGTGTAAACTTTATATAAATATATAATGTTGCAACGTTAAATAGAGTATTAACAATAGTTGATGTAAACTTTATATAAATATATAATGTTGCAATGTTAAATAGAGTATTAACAATAGTTGATGTGAACTTTATATAAATATATAATGTTGCAATGTTAAATAGAGTATTAACAATAGTTGATGTGAACTTTATATAAATATATAATGTTGCAATGTTAAATAGAGTATTAACAATAGTTGGTGTAAACTTTATATAAATATATAATGTTGCAATGTTAAATACAGTATTAACAATAGTTGATATGAACTTTATATAAATATATAATGTTGCAATGTTAAATAGAGTATTAACAATAGTTGGTGTAAACTTTATATAAATATATAATGTTGCAATGTTAAATAGAGTATTAACAATAGTTGGTGTAAACTTTATATAAATATATAATGTTGCAATGTTAAATACAGTATTAACAATAGTTGATGTGAGCTTTATATAAATATCTACTATTGCAATGTTAAATAGAGTATTAACAATAGTCGGTGTGAACTTTATATAAATATATGATGTTGCAATGTTAAATAGAGTATTAACAATAGTCGGTGTGAACTTTATATAAATATATAATGTTGTAATGTTAAATACAGTATTAACAATAGTTGATGTGAGCTTTATATAAATATCTACTATTGCAACGTTAAATAGAGTATTAACAATAGTTGGTGTAAACTTTATATAAATATATGATGTTGCAATGTTAAATACAGTATTAACAATAGTTGATGTGAGCTTTATATAAATATCTACTATTTCAATGTTAAATAGAGTATTAACAATAGTCGGTGTGAACTTTATGTAAATGTCTAACCTTGCAATGCTAATAATTGTCACATTTTACAATCTAAGGGCTTTAGGGAACACGCCTATTACAGACATCTAGAAATAGTTAGTGATTGTCTAACAACCATGAGTTTGTAATAAAATATAATTCTCTGATAAAATTTTGTATTAAAACATAAAAATTTACCACTTACTTTAAAATATTTTACTGCACTGTTAAAACTTGTCAACAAATTTATTTTCCTTCTAATTTAAAAGTTGATATATTTTTCCACAATATTTTTTTTTACTGTCGCATTATTTCTTCTCTTAAATTTGTGTTTCTCTCAAACGTGAAGTTCCGAGAGAAACGTATGTTTATATTTAAGTGTATACTGAGGGCTCATTTCCAATGCATTGGCTTTCTGATACAGAACAGCCATATGTTTAGTGTGGCATACATACGAAGTAATTGTATTCTGAATAAATGTAAAAATATAGAAGAGACATGTGAAAGGCTTAACGTTCAATTCATAATTCTGCTGTATGAAAATACAATCATAATTATGAAGAAATGTAATACGAAAATGAAAACCTGTATATATATATTGTGTCTGACAGGAAAATGCACTTATCTTTCACACAGATGAACTAACAGTCTACTAGGCGATAAATTAAACGCAGAATTCGAGTACTAAAGACATACTTAATGCAACTATACCATGTTCGGCATTATAGAACATTTCATTCACATAAATACCACGCAGTTCGTAACAGAAAATGCTCTTATTTGACAAACAAGGTTGGTTACAAGTATTTATTGAAGCTTCAGTTTGGTGTTTCCATGAATGTACTGGCATTTTACTTCTATTCCGATGTACTTTCATCTTTCAGTTGTATTACGATCAGCAAAGAATTATTATGTGTATATTTAGTACTGGTCACACGTGTTTTATGTCCGACATGGCTAGTTGGTTAGGGTTGCGGGGTCCCACCAAACATGCTCGCAATTTCAGCCGTTGGGGCGTTATAATTTTATAGTCAATTCCAGTATTCGTTTGTAAAAGAGTAGCCCGAAAGTTGGCGGTGGGTGGTGATGACTATCTGCCTTCCTTCTAGTCTCACACTGCTAAATTAGGGACGGTTAGCATAGATAGCCCTGTGTAGCTTTGCGCGAAATTCAAAAACAAACCATAGAAAATTATATTTGCATTTTAGCTACCAGGTTATGCTTATAAGTATATCGACAATTATATTATTTTAAGAAAAATATGCTTGTACAAGATATACATACATCCAAAATCGCAGTGTTGTTGTATTACGCAGAAAAGGGTATCTTAAAGGTGTCTTAACTAGCAGCTGCACGTCTGTATTGTTCCTACTGATTACACGTGTTTACGCCTCTTCCATGTAATATGTATCAAAAAGAAAGAATCAGGTACATAAATTCCCACAATACCCTGTGTATGATGTTTGAACTGGGATTGTCTTACCCACATTCCAATTAACCAGTTCTCTAAATCTGTTCCCCGTGTTAAGGAAATATATACGAAATAAGGCCGAGGGTTCCATTGATAGCGAACGAATCCAGCTGATGATTCATTACATTCTAATTACTATCGGTTTGGTTTTGTTGTCCTCTGATTGATGAAACTACGAACTTCTTGTCAGTTTATTACATGAACTAACCTCACGATGTTATAGGTTATTTTTAGCTGTGGTCTTTAGAGTAGCCGCCTTTTGATCTCAGCTGTTAACTAAACTGATAATGGCTTCTGATCAAAATAACCTATCACCTTCCCCGTCCTCACCCCAGTGGCACAGCCGTAACTCAAGACTTATAATGCTGAAACCGCGGTATCGATATCCTTTATGGATACGGTGCAGAAACCCCTTGTGTAGTTTTCTGCTGTAAAACAAACACTTTATGTGAGACCTCATTCTTGTAGTAACTGGTAATTAGAATAACCCTACTCTTCTTACCGATGAAGGTCAGAACGCTTTGTTTCTTTGATTAACATAAATGTTAACTACACAAATATTAAGTGTTAGTTAAACGTTTAGAAACGCAGGTTACAACTAAATATCGAACTGCGTTGTTTAAAACACAAACCAAAGCATCACCAACGTTTTTATATCTATCATAGAACTATCTTTAACGTCTCTTGAGTTACATTAACCACATAGCCCTGCTTTACGTTTAGCAAAGCGTTTTAACTTAATCTAGCATGCCTGGATTGTGAATCCGAGGATTCGTGGTTCACGTCTCCATGTCACAAAAACTGCGCTACGCGCTTTGCGCTATCACATTCACTATCAAATAAACTATTCAGTCAGGAAAAAGTAACCAATAGGACAGCGGTGGATGTGTAGCTATCTACAAAAGTTCTGGAACAAACTAACACACAATGATTACCAGACACCATGTTTGAACGTAAGAACTAATCACATAAACTTATGTTACGTTTTCATTCTGTTCTGTAGTGTATTACAACTTTCAAACTCTATAAGAGTTACTGTTTTTTCTTTAGCCGTCAATATTACAATAATTCAGATAATTACAGATAATTAATTAAAAACAAACGTCTTTTAATTATTTAAAACATTAAAGTTATGTAGCGTAAGTATAATTAAACACCATCCAAAATTACATAAAATTTATGGATTTTATTTTTAACTATCTAATTCTTCATGAAAAGTTTCATTAGAAAAAAATTCATATTCTAAGCAAAATAAATATTTCAAAAGGGTAATTTCTGTAAGTCCTTTCTAAAATAAACACTAATTACACGATAGAATAATGTAAGTTTGTTCTCATCACGGACTGCTTCAAAAGCACACTCTGAATGAAGAAATGTCGTAGATGATTTATAAAGTTATTTAACATTGAAAGGAAGAGTTAGAAAACAACCTTTACGTATGTTATTTTAGGTCTGTAAAGTTCAGTTTTGTTTGTTTCAGGGTAAAGCGACATTCGGGTGTCTGTAATGTCTACCGTGAGGATTTGAATCTCAGATCTTGGATCTCAGTTGGCTCACCGTTGTTCCACTGGGGAACTCCGTATAAGCGTTGAAGAATTTGTTTGCAAAATATTAGAAAAGGAAAATTATCATTCCAAAATTTTAATTTTACTGTCCATTAAGAAACAGCGTTCTAACCTGTTTCTGTTGAAAGTCACTCCATACCTAGCTGGTACGCTTTTTTTTACTACATTAACTTTTCCTGAGTTTCAAGTCAGCAGTGGCGGCTACAAAAAACCTGAGGAAAGCCATGTTAGGCTATCTGCTGTATTCACCGTGGGGAATCGAACCCTGGATTTTAGCACTGTAAGTCCGTAGGTTTCACTCAGGTTAAAAAAAACATAATGAAATAAAAACGAAGATATGAGTCCTTATTAGGGTTTCTTGTTTTTTTCAGGAAATATCCAGCTTGGATTTATTCTACGTAAGCTTTATTCAAACTCGTTGACGTACATACGGCTATCTAAATAACCTAATGAAGACACAACAAGCGAGTGTTCGGTGTTATTTTCACAGCGTGAAAGTTGTTGGTTGTTCTCGAGTGCAGTTGACGGACCAGTGGCGTCGAGCATCCCGAATTACGTACGAGTAAGAACGACCAATTCCGCCAAACCTCGTTTATCCCCGAGGCAAAACTTCATTGCCACATAATGTAAAGTTGTAGTGTTCCATTTATTCTGTTGAACTGTGGTCTAATGGTCAGAATGCGAGACATTAGATTGTAAATTTTGATCCTGGTGGTCTTGTTACCAAAAATAAAGAAAAGGGTGGTAATAATAACTGCGCTTTGCAATTTCGGACGTGATTGCGTTATAAGAGTAAAGGTCATATCCCACTATTCGATTAGAGGAGTTAGTACAAGAGTTGGCGGTGAGTGCTGTGCAGTAGTTGTTTCTTTTCTAGTCTAACGGTTCACACCTAAAAACCTAAATAGCTTTGATCAAATAGTGAAATAAATCAGTCGATCATTTGCTAATAAGAAAATGTCTTGTTTTTAATGTATCGTTAGAAACGATACCTAAATGTTGCTTCTAGCTGCCACACTTTTAACTGTTCTAACTGAGGGTCTCTTCATCGAATACTTGAGTATTATAATCAAGTTGTACACATTAGCATTTTTTCCAGCAGTACTTTCTTTTAACACCACGTTTTCCTAATATTTTTATTTTGCACCGAGCCAAGTACTATAATTATTAAAACTTTTGTATGAGACACTGGCCGTACATTTGTGATCATTCATCAGAATGACCATTATAATTTCACTAGCCCTATTTTTCAAGTCCCCCTGTACTATAAAGGACACGCGTGATGTTCCTAATGACATTTTGACTGTGTGGTTGGTACTTTAGGAAAATATTTTAACCTTAGCTAGCGGAACTTGTTGTGGGTTTGTTCTCAATGTACACGCAGTTTTAAATCAATGAGGAGTATTTACTCTTGAAATATGAAAGAACCATAAACTAAATTAATACCTTTCCAAAATGAGCTGAGTTGTACCGTTGTTGCATAATTAAATTTGTTATTATTCAAACATCAAGGCACGTGCGATAATGACTGTTAGAACTTTGGAACAATGTCGTTTAAATCCCTCATTGTTATTCATGGCTTTAGCCAAGAGACAGTTGCATATTTTAAAACGCTTTCTCCGGTGGCTTTTCCTTTTATGTCTTGTAGGAAACAGCTGAGTAATTGGAGGTTGAATTTTAACATCAAAGGCCATTTGAACCTCAATACCTACGCACCATTCCCTATTCCCTTTGTCATTTAAGTTGGAACAGTTTTCAATTTCATTCTTGTGAAGAGAACGTTTCGCTGTATACCTCCCGAAGGAACAGGAACATCGTTGAACAGTTGGATGATCTAAACCCAGAGTTCGAGCCAGGTGGTATATGAGTCGTAGTAATTGGTTTCTCGTACCATTGTATCTGTTTCGAGCTGAGCATACCTAGAGGCTAGGTCAGTAGTTGTATATTCTATGGTTATCACCTAAAGTCATTTATTTAATGTCTTTCATATCGAATTTCTATCTCGAATTTTACGCTGAATACATCTTTCTAAAGCTTTACCACGCAATGACTTTAAAGTGTCAGTTACATCTATTCCATTAGTCTTTGATAGCTCAGCATTATGTATGAGTGCTTGTAGCACTAAAAATGGGTTTTGATACCTGCCCTAGGCAGAGTATGGATAGCCTATTATGCAGTTTTGCGCTTGGTAAAAGAAAACAACAGCATGTTTTTGTCTCGTAAGTTTAAATTTAGAATTATTTTTGGTTTTATTTTTTTGATAGGGCCACGACAAAATTTTAATAGTTTGAAAATACTGCGATGCTTGATTCAAAACCAGAAATTTCGAACTACTCAGAGCAGTTGAAGATTTTGACCTTTCTTGACGTCACCAAATTGTCTCCAAGAATCTATAAACAGAATCAGTGATCAACACGATTTTCGTGACAAAAAAGGGAAAATTTCGTACATATATTTTTTTTAGCTAACAAAAAATAAATGTGTTGTAACAGAAAACTTAGTACTGAAGAAGTTTATAATCGTTTAATAGGTAATTAATTAAATATCTTCATTAACACAAAGTAATTGTTCCGTTTGGAAACTTTATTTTCAGCTGTAAACTTGGGGAGGTATGACGCTAAACTTCGAAGTTCACAGCACATATAACTTATTGTACAATTTACAATTAAACAAACATACAACTGAACAAGATACCTTGACTGGTGAAACAACTGTCGTAATTATGGAAACATCAGTACGCGTTCAGTTGTTTTTCTCGGTTCTGTAAATAAACATTAGTTCACAGTCTTGACAGATCGTTAGGTAAATTAGAATAATAGGCCCTTTACTGGTAATTTTATGAACAATCAAATATCATTTTCTTTATCATGCACGCGACCACCATAATATGTCTTTAGTTTTTTAACGTATTACTGTTAATCTTTTTAACGCTTTGTCTTTGGTTCAGTTCTGTTAACTAGCTTATTGTCTGTTTATCTGCCGCATCTTATCTGTCGTCCACATATATGTCCAAAGTAACATTAGGATAATTTGCACCCTTTGTGACACGTATTCTGATTTGCTATCGAGACTTTTTACATTATTTAAACACTCCAGACGAAGTCATTTGGATCTGGTATAGCCTGATGAATAATGCACTCGACGCGAAATATGAGAGTCGCAGGTTCAAATCCCGTCAACGAACAGATTCGCCCATTCAACTGTGGGGACGTTATAACGTTTACGATAAATACCACTATTCGTTGGTAAAGTTTAACCCAAGAAGTGGCGGCAGGTATCGTTAACTAACTGCCCTGCATCTAGTCCGACAGTCTCAAATTAGGGTCGATAGTTTTCGAATATTTTTGGGCGAAATTAAACGAATAAACATTAAACGAATTATTCATAACACAAGAAACGTCTTATATTTACTTTAGTTGCGAATATTTAAGCTGAGACATGTTCACAGTTCTTCTCGTTGTGCGCAGTAAAATAATACACAGTAACTTTTCTAAATACCTAAAGATGTTTAGAAACATGTTGTTTTTCAGGATATATTTATAACTTGCTGGAAAACTAATGGCACTTATATTTTAATGTTGACGAAAGTGTTTTGATAACTTGCACATGCACACATACAAAAAATACATTTCTTCCTGAAAGCGATACGAGGCATAGTTATTTGGAAATAACATTCAAATATGTTATCTCCTGTGTGAAACATAGTGTTTGCTTACACACAGTTGATAGGAGGTAGAATACAATAGAATAGTGATTGATAGTATGAGTGAACGCTCAATAAATAACGAGATATTAATACATTACAGATATGCACGAAGGGTTGACACGAAACGGGTGAGGTTGCTATTCACTTGTAGGCATTACGCTCGTGGTTCATGAAACGATGTTCGTGATGTATTAATCTAACACCAATATTTAATTCATGGTAATGTTGAGCACATTACTCAATACTAATGTACCTCAATTCGTAGTATCTTTGGGAACTACCATATAATACTACCACTTTGCGTGGGTATATTGGACGTGATACATGAACGGAGGAAGTAAAAAACGGATTTACTTTTTTGTGCGAAGGTATACATTTCAAACTTGCTTATGTTTCTCTTCTTATTTTCGTACAACATAATGTTTTACATATGATACTCTATCTGGGACCATAAAAATAAGTAATTGAGACTCTAACAACAACAAACCATACCACGTAAGTAATTCAGCCTTTAATAAAACACCATATCGAGTAACTAATTCAACCCATAAATCAAACATCTCAACAAGCTAATAAACTACATGACATAGTGTTGCTAAAATAAACAATCCACTGGAAGGGGTTGGCATTACATAAAAATGTTCGCTGTTTCAAGATCAATCCATCAAATAAAAACTGTGCATCAGCCGTCCGATGCGTCTTTAAAACAGCACATTATTTTTAGGAAATCACGTAAGCGACTAAAATTTATACATGTTACACAATCTATGCACATGTTACACATCTACGTAACAGCAATAGAAGAATACTTCAAAGAAAAAAAGAAAACATTAAGTATATATTACGAAATCTGACGCTCTGTTTTCTGATGGTGTGTTAAAATTACTAAAGTTATATGCTAAAAATAATTTATATAGATTAATTATTTCTATAACAATTTATTATCTAGAAATAACAGGAAAATAAAAACGACTTTCATCTTGTAATTGTACATTTTAGTGCTATAAGGTTTTTTATTCTGTGTTGTTATTTCATTGTATAGTTTTTGCGTTGCACTGTTCTATAGGTTTCACATCCTACAGTTAGAAAGGTAGATTTACATTGTACTTGCATTCAGTTTAGTTGGTAATGTTGTATACTATTACATTTTTCTAATATTGTAGTTTTTTTATAAGAGTGTTCTTTGAGATTTATTTGGTAATATTAGACACTATTACACTATTCTAATTTCGTAATTTTATTATAATAATCACTTTTGAGCTTTATTTGGTAATATTGTACGCTATTACATTTCTCTAATATTGTAGTTTTCTTACATAATAGGGTCGAGATTCATTTGATAATATAGTACACTATTACATTTCTCTAATATTGTAGTTTTGTTATAAAAGTGGTTTTGGAGATTGGTTTGGTAATATTGTACTCTAGTACATTATTCTAATATTGTAGTTTTGTTATAAGAGTGTTCTTTGAGATTGATTTGGCAATATTGTGCACTGTTACATTGTTCTAATATTGTAGTTTTGTTATAATAATGTTGATTGAAACTGATTTGATAATATCATACACTATTACATTTTTCTAACATTGTACTTTTGTAAACATTAATAGTGTTGTTTGAGTTTGATTTGGTAATATTGTGCACTGTTACATTGTTGTAATATTGTAGTTTTGTTATAATAATATTATTTGAGATTCATTTAGTAATATCATACACTATTACATTTTTCTAATATTGTAATTTTGTTATAAGAGTGTTCTTTGAGATTGATTTGGCAATATTGTACGCTATTACATTATACTAATATTATAGTTTTGTTACATAATAGTGTTGAGATTCATTTGGTAATATAATACACTGTTACATTATTTTAATATTGTAGTTTTGTTATAATAATGTTGTTTAAGATTTATTTGATAATATTGTACACTATTACATTATTCTAATATTGTAGTTTTGTTATAATAATGTTGTTTAAGATTTATTTGATAATATTATACACTATTACATTATTCTAATATTGTAGTTTTGTTATAATAATGTTGTTTAAGATTTATTTGGTAATATTGTACACTATTACGTTATTCTAATATTGTAGTTTTGTGATAATAATGTTGTTTGAGATTTATTTGGTAATATTGTACACTATTACGTTATTCTAATATTGTAGTTTTGTGATAATAATGTTGTTTAAGATTTATTTGGTAATATTGTACACTATTACGTTATTCTAATATTGTAGTTTTGTGATAATAATGTTGTTTAAGATTTATTTGGTAATATTGTACACTATTACGTTATTCTAATATTGTAGTTTTGTGATAATAATGTTGTTTGAGATTTATTTGGTAATATTGTACACTATTACATTATTCTGATATTGTAGTTTTGTGATAATAATGTTGTTTGAGATTTATTTGGTGATATTGTACACTATTACATTATTTCAGTATTGTAGTTTTGTGATAATAGTGTTGTTCGAGATTGTTTTGGTAATATTGTATTTGTGCTATTTTATTGTTTGAGATTTATTTGGTAGTGTTATATACTCTTACATTATTCTGATATTGTAGTTTGTGAGATTGTTTTATATATTTTATAGTACTGTGTGGCATTTATACTGTAATGTCAGGAGGTTTACGCTGAATGTTATGTAAGTTTTATATTGGGATGGTGGGTCTATGTTGTAATTTTTTATGATGTCTACGCTTTCATGTAAATTATCTTTTGCGTCGTAATGTAGTATAAGGCTTCTGCTCTATTTTTGTTTGGAGTCTACGTTGTAGTGTTGTGTTGGATTTATGTTATAATGTTATGTTTGGTCTATGCTCAAATATTGTGTGCGAAGTATCAGTTTTGTAATGCTACGGTTTGATTCTGCATTGTTTTTGCTCTTTAGCTCAGTCAAAAATGAAACTTGACAGACTTATGCAGAACATTGCTTCTTATTGTCCTGCCAAAAATGGTCAGTGTCCGTTGATAACAACGAACACATGCAGACACTTTTTTCGTGTTTTTGAAGACCGATGTGACCAACACTGTGTGACAGAGGCATGAGTCCTACTGAGTGTCCTCTAGTTTCATATATGATCTTTCAGTTTAAATATGCCCCTTTATAATATTAAACTGCGCAATTCTCCGTAAACCTAAATATTCCACCTATGGTGCTACAGTTCGCACATGCCAGTGTATTAGTACAACAAGTATTTCTTTGTGAAGAAGGATTAGTCTTTTCATGATGACGAGAAACCCATCTGAAGTAAAATTGTATTCTGAAGTCGTTTGGTATAGGTATTGAAACTAATTAAATAAAGTACAAAACAACTTTTCGCCCTTTGTAGGTCATCTTCAGGTCAACAAAGGCGAGTCATACAGATCTTTGTATTTTGAGTTTAACGTAGGATTTAGCACTTTGGAATCTGATTAACATTATTAGACTCTTATTTTCACAATATTAAGGATTTTGCACTTTGAAATCTGATTAAAAATTAGCTCACAATATTGAGGATTTAGCACTTTGGGATGTGATTAAAATTATTAGAATCTTATTTTCACAATATTAAGGATTTAGCACTTTGGAATCTGATTAACATTATTAGACTCTTATTTTCACAATATTAAGGATTTAGCACTTTGGAATCTGATTAACATTATTAGACTCTTATTTCACAATATTAAGGATTAGTTTTTTTTAGTTTCGGCATTGTGAGATAACAAAAAATGTAATTTTCTCTATTGAAAACTTTTTATTTAAGTTTTTAAATTAACTATCTGTGCAGTGACTACACTGTAACTCCGTACACTGTTATCATTGTGCTAATAACAGCGAAGTGCCGTACAGTATATAGTATCCCTTGCTGTTGCTCAACAATGATTTTGTTTTCACGCATTAAAATTTTATTGTTCTATAATCTCAATTCCGAAAGTAGCACTGAAAGTTTATATTTTTATATCTTTAACAGACAGAATAATGAAAAACAAAAATGTTCTTGTTGTCACAGACATAAGATGGATTTACAAAACTATTTTAATACAAATTAGGCTTGAAATAAGTAAAAACAGGGGTTGAAGAGAGTTCTCAGCTCAACAACTGAGACTTTAATGACATTAGATTAAAAAGAGATCTTAAATGTTTAGGTTAATTAAACTTACATAAAGAAACTTGTTCATTCTCGTGCGCCTGGGCACGTTGGGATATGGTCGCCTTAATTGCATCCATATGTGTATAAAATGAATTTAAAAGGTGTAAAAACAACTCAAGATACCATCAGAGTATTTTTTGTTTGTTTTCGTGAATTTCGCTCGAAGCTACAGGAGTGCTTTACTCATCCCTAACTTAACAGTGCAAGACTAGAGGGAATGCAGATAATCATCAACCTTTTCGTCAACTCTTTTACCAACGCATAGTGGGATTGATCGTCACATTATAACGACTCCATGGATGAAAGGATGAGCATGTTTGGTAGAACGAAGATTTGAACGAACCCGCGACCTTCAAATTACGAGTCGAATGTCGTAACTACCAGAATGCTCTATGTTTTATCAGAATTACATTATTATTTTTCCGAAGGGTTTCACCCCACCACCACCCCCAGACTATCTAACCTGGTTTCATTTCCTCTTCTCTCCAAAACAAGGTTATCACTCCTTTTCTTTTTTATAGATTTCCGTCCCTGATCAAAACCAAGAAATGGTCACCACTAAACCAAACACGGCTTAACATAAATAACAGTCAAGAGCGCGTTATAGAAACGAACGTCAGAGCCCTCTGGTTTAGCAGTTCAGGGTAACTGGCCGTGGTCTAGCCGTTTAGTTAGCATATGCATGAAAAGCAGTTCAAGATCACACTATTTTATTGTTTAGTTTAAAAACTAGGAAAAAGGGGAATTCAAGCCACTAGAAACAATACAGTGAAGGTTCGCGCCCGAGTCGCGCCAAACATGCTCGCCCTCCCAGCCGTGGGGGCGTTATAATGTGACGGTCAATCCCACTATTCGTTGGTAAAAGAGTAGCCCAAGAGTTGGCGGTGGGTGGTTATGACTAGCTGCCTTCCCTCTAGTCTTACACTGCTAAATTAGGGACGGCTAGCACAGATAGCCCTCGAGTATCTTTGTGCGAAATTCCAAAAAACAAACAAACAAACAAACAATACAGTGAAACCACTGCCAGGGATATTATAACGAAATACTTATAGTTCTTGATTAAATCATATACGATGATCTGCTTATTCGACAGCAGCATATCCTGGGGCCTATTCCGTGGCTCGCCCCTCCCAGACAGTTTGTTTGTTTGTTTTTGAATTTCGCACAAAGCTACTCGAGGGCTATCTGTGCTAGCCGTCCCTAATTTTGCAGTGTAAGACTAGAGGGAAGGCAGCTAGTCATCACCACCTACCGCCAACTCTTGGGCTACTCTTCTACCAATGAATAGTGGTATTTACCGTCACATTATAACGCCCCCACGGCTGAAAGGGCGAGGATGTTTGGCGCGACGGGGATGCGAACCCGCGACCCTCGGATTACGACCTCCCAGACAGAACGTATGTAGCCCAATGTATAGTTTTGCGCCAAAACAAAACAGAATTTGTCCAGGACTGACAGTTACACTAATTATATTCTAAAATGTAAAATTCGTCAACTTGTCTCAAAATCTTCAAACCTCACAAACAACATTGTATATATTATTTTTATTACGTAACAAAAATCGGGCTGTTGAAATTATATAAAACCTGTTTTAGGTTTAATTATTAAAATTATCTTTAATATCAAATTAGCTTGATTTCGAACGTTGAGAAACTGGCGTATCAAACTTCATTTTCATTTTCAAGGGTTATTTCGAGTTAATCCTCGTGTAAAAAAGTATAGAGAACTACAACAGTATACTGTGAAGAACAATACAGCAAAAATTCGCTACTTTCACTCCAGGGCGTGAGAAGAGCGAGTGAATAAACAACAAGATATTTTAGATTCATGTTAAAACAAGTCGTGCCAGCAGTGCGGAAAGGTTCGTTGTCACGGACGAAAGGTAACTGCTATGCAAAAGCTTTCTGAATACACGATTCGAGGTGTACGATTACAGTTGCGTGTAGCCTTTTATTTTCAAACGCTAGTGGGCGATTTGTCATCTCTAACCAATCCTACACAACAGCTACGAGGTTTGTTTCCTTGAATGTTCTCAAAAACAACTTTCTCACGAGTAATACAGTTTCTCTTTGTTCAAGAAAATAAAAAAAGGTGGAAAAAAAACACATCACTTCAGGGATAGCTCTAGCATTTCAGTAACCTACCTTTAATAAAGTTTTCCAACAATAGCAGAATAACACTGGATTGTTTCTTCCTGGTAAGATGATTAATACTAGAATATATTAACCTTTTACCTCTCTATATATTTTTTCCATTCATTGAAATGTATTTCTTTTTACATGGGTTTTATCCTACAGTCTCTTCGAGTCTTTGGTTGTCGTCCATGCGCAAAAGAAAAGAACAAGTGATTGTTGTTTCTGTGCTAAAAAAAAACAAGATGGAAGGTTTAAAAGATAAGCATGTATTCAGAAAGATTCTGAATATTTTTATTATAAAAAATTACGAACAATTTATCATAATTATTTTATTACATAATGCGCGTTTTTAACACAAGGTTTTCAAATTTTACATATTACTAAACACAAAGCTACACAAAACTACAACTAAACAAGTAATTAGTAAGTCTGTGAAAGACTAAATAAGTTATAATAAAGCTAGTGGAAGGTAAAATAAGTTATGGAAGGTAAAATAAGTTATAAAAAAGCTAGTGGAAGGTAAAATAAGTTATAATAGTGGAAGGCTAAGGCTAACTAAGCAACTGAGACTTTGGTGGGAGGTTAACTAAACACGTAATTAGTAAGTCAGTGAAAGGCTAAATAAGTTATAATAAAGCTAGTGGAAGGTAAAATAAGTTATAATAAAGCTAGTGGAAGGCTAACTAAGCAACTGAGACTTTGGTGGGAGGTTAACTAAACACGTAATTAGTAAGTCTGTGAAAGGCTAAATAAGTTATAATAAAGCTAGTGGAAGGTAAAATAAGTTATAATAAAGCCAGTGGAAAGCTAACTAAGCAACTGAGACTTTGGTGGGAGGCTAACTAAACAAGTAATTAGTAATTAGGCGATTTTGAAACCTGAATTTCAGCTTTGTAAATCTTCAGGCTTATTGTTGAACCGCTGCTGGAGGGTGGGATCGTTGTTGGAGCTAAATTTTAAGTACAGTCTACTGCACTATACGTTAAGTACCATATTAAAATTGAACTAGAAAACAGCACAATAAAACGATAATACAGTTAAACATGCTACACCAAAAAATTTCCTAATAGCAATATGGAAAACCTATGAAACTGCCTGTGACAACGCGAAAAGAGTATTTTGTTCACTGTTAGTCCCTAACGCCATATGTATTGTAATAAAGTTTGTGTTCCCTAAATGCAATAACCGAGATTCCAGCACTAAATGACGACACTTTGCTCCAAAGTCACGGATATCTTAGAGGATTTTTTGTTTTTTGAATTTCGCGCAAAGCTACTCGAGGGCTATCTGCGCTAGCTGTCCCTAATTTAGCAGTGTAAGACTATAGAGGGAAGGCAACTAGTCATCACTACCCACAACCAACTCTTGAGCTACTCTTTTACCAACGAATAGTGGGATTGACCGTAACATTATAACACCCCCACGGCTGAAAGGGCGAGCATGTTTGGTGTAACGGTGATTCGAACCCTTGACCCTCAGATTACGAGTCGCACGCCTTAACCCACCTGGTCATGCCGGACCATCTTAAAGGAAATTATAATAATACATGTCAACTGTTGCTACAGAAAAAAACAACATATATAAACATGTTCAAACACGAACTTGCATAGAATGTGTCGTTTCCTGTCGATATTTAGTTTGAAATATTATTTTGACTCTATTGTTGCTTTTTAATTTCGGAACGCAAATAATAGCCAATAATACTGTTAATTAGACGAGTATATTACTGTTTTTGTATATGTTGATATCCCTAACATTTTGTGTTAAGCTACACACGTACGTTACGTCTTTTAATAAATCTTTGGTCAAGAGGAATGGATCAGTTATACTTTGCTCCAACACTAATGTTATCATTGTTTATCGACATTCGACGTAAACATGGGCACAGTAACGACACACGTTAGAACTAATGAGTTATGTTTCAGAACCTCCCCCCCTTTGTTTCTTTTCTCTGGAAATAAAAACAGGAAAAATCGGATTCCAAACCTATAGGTTTTATAATAGATGTTATGGGTAACTTGTTGGTAGCAGCTTTCTTGTGAGATGACCACACAGAAATATTCTTACAAAGAACAGAAGCAAAATCCCCATTACTTCCTTACAAGTCATCAGCGGCGCCATTACCACGAAGCAAAGATCTGCCTTGTTACGTGCGAACGCACAGCACGTGCCCCAAATGAAGGTCGTCGATTTGATTGCTGGCGCCGTCTTTCGACTTTAATAAACGAATTCAGGATCGGACCTTTTTTGGCAGAATTTGATGAAATATAAGTTATTTTGCAGCAGTTTTCCAAATTTAAGTTTTCTGTGGCGTATGCACCAGTCGCGTCTCTACGTTTTCTTCAGCGCGATGAGTCCCCTGATTTTCTGCTCCACCGTTGAGCTCCAGCGGTCTGCTGGAAAGTTGACCAACAAAATTCTCGTTATCACAGACGCTTCTGAAATGGACTCGTACTCAAAGACGCCTTCATTTATTCGTTCTTTTGACTTTTTACGCAAGTAAAACTACGCTGTAAAAAATATTATTTTCACTTCTCTTTGTTTCTTTTGTGTCTATAACATAAACGCGCGTGATGGTATATTTATTCAGTCTCCACCACAGAGATCGAGTCCCGAATTTTATCTCATTAAATCACGAATTTCAGAGCATTATTTGAAATATATTTGTAATAGTTTTCCTGTCTGATATGGTACTTTACATGAAATATCTTAAAACTTTATGCCAATGTAACTTTAAAGATTTCTAGAGTTGACCAATATGAAGAATAATGATTGAGTCCGAAAAAAAACCTTAAACAAATTAAATTATTTAACAAAAAATGTTTAATTTACAATTTATTGGATCTGACTTGAATGCACGTGCTATTATTCAGAATTCATAGAAATAATAATAAAAAGAGTGCACGGATAAAGAAACTTTATTAGTGATATAGAAGGTTAACAAACGCCTCACAAATTAAGTTAGGCCTAATTACTCATGTGTTATTCATCACGTGTCGCCAAAGGTAATCTCGAATAGAGAAATGAAATATGAATTTTGGAGCAATATCAACTACTTTGATTCCTAAAACTATTCCAAGCCTTTAAATGTTCCAAACTTATGCGATTCTAATGGTTAAGTACCGCATAACTTGCGTTAATAATTACGTAATGGTTAAATATCGTGGAACTTAAAGTAGTAATTATGTACGTCTTACGGTGTATCTCTAAGATAAGAAATAACTATTAAAAAGAATAATTATTTTCAAACATATCTAACAGCTTTATCGTTAGAATGCAGTTCGACTAATCTTGATAAATTTTAACATTAACTTATCCTGGTTTCAGTCTAACTGTCTAACACATATGCTTTTTATAAACTGTTAGCACTTCATTCAATACTGTGTGTTATAATTGTAGATAGTAATTAGGCCTAGTTTCTATAAAAATCATGGAACATGTTATAAAAATTATATTACGTATCAAGCTAACAGTAAAAAACAAAGTTTATGCGAATAGCTAATGAATTCAGTTTCTAGTTATACCAGAAGTTTACACAGAAATTGTGCTTTGATGTAACATGCAGTTCTTCGGTTTTATTGTACAGTTAATTAAACATATGTTAATATATATGTACATTTTTTTCGGTATCCTTGCTTCAGAAGTGAATGTTGCACGATTAGACTTGGTTTGTTTTGTTTTAAATTACGCGCAAAACTACAAGAGGGCTACCTGCGCTAGCCGCCCCTAATTTAACAGAGTAAGACTAAATGGAAGGCAACTAGTCATCATCACCCACCGCCAACTCTTGGGCTACTATTTTACCGACGAATAGTGGAATTGACCGTCACAATATAACGCCCCCACGGCTGAAAGGGCGAGCATGTCTGGTGTGACGGGGATATGACGAGTAGACTTAACAACTTAACATATCTCACGTTTAATAGAGCAGGCGCAATTCAACGACTTGTCTTGAACTTGGCTCAAAGCTACTCGATGGCTCTCTGGGCTATCCGTATCGGTAATATAGCAGTAATAGGCTAGACGGACAACAACAAGTCAACACCACCCACTACCAACTTCTTTTACTAACGGATTGCGAGATTAACCGTCATATTATAACTCCGTAACAGCTAAGTGGATGAGTATGTACGGGTCACAGGATTCGAACACGCAGTCGAGCGCTGTAGCCAATATGCCAGGCCTGCATTTCTAGGTAATTAGAAAAGCTTGATTTTTATTTTTACATGAAAAGACATTTCTAATAATGAAAACCATTAATTTGTTTTCTAACGCTTTTTTCTATTGGCTAATTGTATAACAATGTTTAAAAAATATCTGACTTATAAAGTTATGCTTCTAATTCTTTGTGTCTCTGCGGACTAACAATGCCAGAAACCGGGTTTTGATACCTGAGGTGGGCAAAGCACAGATAGCCCATTGTGTACCTTTTGTGCCTAACTTCAAACAAACACTTTGTAGCTTCTAAAAACTTTGAGGTCCGGCATGGCCAGGTGGTTAAAGCACTCGACTCGTATTCGCGAGTTCGAATCCCCGTCACATCAAACATGCTCGCTCTTTCATCCGTGGGGCATTATAATTTAATGGTCAATCCTACTATTAGTTGGTAAAAAAGTAGCCGAAGAGTTGGCGGTGAGTGGTGATGGCTATCTGCCTTTCCTCTAGTCTTATATTGCTAAATTGGGAACGGCTAGTGCAGATAGCCCTCGAGTAGCTTTGCGCAAAATTCAAATCAAACCAAACCAAACTGAAAACTTTGTTCATGGTGTTCCGTACAAAGTGTAACACTCAATACGTTTGAAAATGTAGTTAATATTTATATAGCTATTCATCAAAGCTTCAACAACCGACCTGAAGAGGGCAGTTTTAAGAGGAAAGTAAGTACGGAAATTGAAGTTTAAAAAAGGCTTAAGCTTCATATGGATTATGTTACTTCACCATTAATAATTTATTGCTTTCCGAAATTAGGTTTGAACCATCTTCCAGACAACTGCCTCTGTTTTAATGTTATTATCCCAGTTCTGGACTGACAGACATGCGCTAAACGTCTTTAGTTCTGTAACTTTCCGACGTTCAAGTATCTATGTCGTAATTATTAATCTCAGTGTGAGTGAAGAACACTGAAAGATAATATATCTGCTAAACCTAATGCCGACAAGGCTTTTCGTTCGATACCACGTTTCTTCAGGTTAGCTGGGATCCGATAGACTTCGTACTGTTTTGTTTTTGTCGTTTCATTCCAGCCAAGGGGCTAACAAGCTACCATGGGGGGGGGGGGTATTCCCCTTTCTTTGACCATGAACTATAAGACCGTGCAGTGAATAGATAGGTAGTGGCAAAGGAATAGTTGATGCTATGGATTATTAGTGGTTGATATTCTATTTGTGTTAGCAACTTACTTCACAAGAACTGCTACTGTGTGAACTGGATGAAATTTTTGAAGCATGACGTCTTATAAGTTTTATTTATGTCGACAACATATCAGAGTTGGGAGTAAGGATTATTTAACACAATATTTATGCGAAACCTACATATTATTAATTGTTATTTTCTTTAATTAACTGGGTCATTTTTCAGAAACTCCAACGGACCAGGAAATTAATCTTCAAAATCCCTGGATAGCGATTAAATGAGTGCAGCGTCATCAGGAGAAAACTCCATTAGAACTTCTGAAAGGATAGCAGAAAAGATAACAATGTATCAACCAGTTAATTATAAGTTATTGCAAAATAAGACAGATTGTGGATAAGCTCAACTTCTGTCTTATCTTATTCAAATCTGAAAGGTAACTCTTACATGGAATATGAAATGAATTTACATCACTGATGGACGTATCGCACCAAGGCTGGTGTGCTATCTTTTACGGCCCGGCATGGTGAGGTGATTAGGGCGCTCGATTCATAAGCTGAGGGTCGCGGGTTCGAATCCCCGTCGCACCAAACATGCTCGCTCCTATAGCTGTTGGGGAGTTATAATGTTACGGTCAATCCCACTATTCGTCGGTAAAAGAGTAGCCCAAGAGTTGGCGGTGGGTGGTGATGATTAGCTGCCTTCCCTCCAGTCTTACACTGTTCAGTTAGGGACAGCTAGCGCAGATAACCCTTGTGTAGCTTTGCGCGAAATTCAAGACAAACCAAATCAATCTTTATTTCGTTCTTGTTGTTAAGCACAAGGCTACACAATAGACTAATTGTGCTGTACATATCGTGGGTAACGAAACCCGATTTTAAGCGTTTGAGCCCTTAGACTTTCCATTGAGTCACCAGAAGTAAGTTTCTTTCAAGCTCATATAGTGACATTAAAGATGAAAAATACAGTAATAAATTTACGTTTTCTTTAATGACAGTTGGTGATGTTACACATGCTTGACCACCAACTAACGTCCTTTGACATTGATATAATTTAACTGCATTTACTGAGAGATTAGTGACACTGGACACACATTCCGTTAACGTTATTTGTAAATGACAATGAACAAGCGTTCGGTTTAACCTTTGACACTCTTTACGAAGCTAATTATGATTCAAGAGATCAAAATATATTTTACCGTCTCTGTAAAAGGGAAGAAGTTGTGTAAGTCCAACATTTTGATCGCTTGTAATAGATCTACGTGTGTGGTTGGGTGTTTTTTTTCTTATAGCAAAGCCACATCGGACTATTTGCTGTTTTCACCGAGAGGACTCGAATCCCTAATTTTAGCGTTGTAAATCCAAAGACTTACCGCTGTACCATCATGAAACATAACTAACAAATTAATAAAAAAGTTAATAAAGTAAATGATAAATTAATGACTCCTTGATGTAAGTTTGACTAAACAAGTAATTAATAAGTCCGTGAAAGTTCAAAAAAGTAATTATGAAGTTAGTGTAAGGGTAACTAAGTGACTAATTAATAAGTCTGTGAAAAGCTAAATAAGTATAATAAACCTAGTGGAAGGCTAAATAAGTTATAATAAAGCTAGTGAAAGGCAAACTAAACAACTAAGACTTTGGTGGGAGGTTAACTAAACAAGTAATTAGTAAGTCTGTGAAAAGCTAAATAAGTTATAATAAAGCTAGTGGAAGGCTAACTAAGCAACTGAGCCTTTGATGGAGGTTAACTAAACGAGTAATTAGTAAGTCTATGAAAAGCTAAATAAGTCATAATAAAGCTAGTGGAAAGCTAACTAAGCAACTGAGCCTTTGATGGGAGGTTAACTAAACAAGTAATTAATAAGTCTGTGAAAAGCTAAATAAGTTATAATAAAGCTAGTGAAAGGCAAACTAAACAACTAAGACTTTGGTGGGAGGTTAACTAAACAAGTAATTAGTAAGTCTGTGAAAAGCTAAATAAGTTATAATAAAGCTAGTGGAAGGCTAACTAAGCAACTGAGCCTTTGATGGGAGGTTAACTAAACGAGTAATTAGTAAGTCTATGAAAAGCTAAATAAGTCATAATAAAGCTAGTGGAAAGCTAACTAAGCAACTGAGCCTTTGATGGGAGGTTAACTAAACAAGTAATTAATAAGTCTGTGAAAAGCTAAATAAGTTATAATAAAGCTAGTGGAAGGCTAAATAAGTAATAATAAAGCTAGTGGAAGGCTAACTAAGCAACTGAGCCTTTGATGGGAGGTTAACTAAACAAGTAATTAGTAAGTCTATGAAAAGCTAAATAAGTCATAATAAAGCTAGTGGAAAGGCAACTGAGCCTTTGATGGGAGGTTAACTAAACAAGTAATTAATAAGTCTGTGAAAAGCTAAATAAGTTATAATAAAGCTAATGGAAGGCTAAATAAGTAATAATAAAGCTAGTGGAAGGCTAAATAAGTTATAATAAAGCTAGTGGAAGGCTAAATAAGTTATAATAAAGCTAGTGGAGGCTAAATAAGTTATAATAAAGCTAGTGGGAGGCTAAATAAGTTATAATAAAGCTAGTGGAAGGCTAAATAAGCAACTGAGACTTCGCAATTTTTTTTACATCGTTCAGTTTTATTGTTTCTTATTTCACAAAATTCCATTTAAAATTTAGTTTTATCCCGACAGTTGTAACAAGCATTAAAAAAATTAATTTTGTTTAAAGAAAAATTTCTTCAGATATCATACCCAAAAGCAAGAAAAAAGTATTAGAATACCAAAATTATTATTATTTCTGAGAAACCCATATATTCATGTCACTATTTTTTCGTACTGATTGTATCGTGCCCTATTTGAAGATTAATAGTTAAGGTGCGACCCATGCACATGTATTGAATCAATTGCAAGAACAATAACCAGCAACCTCATATCGCCCATCATAAACTTTTTTTCAAAACCTGGACTTCATAAGTGTTCTTTAGAAAATAACAAACTATATCAGTAACAAAATGCTGCTACGTGTAGCGAGTTGATGTTTCTTCAAACTTCACTACAAGTCTATGCACACGTTTCTACGAAAAAAAAAAGTAAACTTTCGTAGACATAGGCTTAGTTCTAATAATAGCTAGCTTATTTCAGTTCACTAGAAAGAAACCTATTCGTGTACGTGAGAATATAGAGCTTGCACACAGTTTGTTTCAAAAAAACTAAATTTCGAATACGGCTTAAAAAAAGTTCGTGATCGCAGTTTTATTTTACTAAATTGGCTTAACATCAAATGATTTTAACACGAAAATAGGTACAATAAATACATTTCTTCTCCTATGTTAATATTATAATAATTGTAAATACACATGGTTAATTTAGCAAACGCTGCAAAGAAAACGTCTCTCGTGGTAGATATATGTGAGTACATAACAGTGTCAACCTCTACTATTCCATAATGATAATATCATAATGCTTTATTGAACAAACACAGGGATAAAAACATAACAACTGGGAATGTGCCAAATATCGAACAATCAACTTTTGAATTAACTCCAAGACTGTTTGTTTTGAATTTCGCGCAAAGCTACTCGAGGGCTATCTGAGCTAACCGTCCCTACTTTAGCAGTGTAAGACTAGAGGGAAGGCAGCTAGTCATCACCACCCACTGCCAACACTTGGGCTACGTTTTACCAACGGATAGTGGGATTAACCGTCACATTATAACGCCTTAACACACTTGGCCATGTCGGGCCTAATCTAAGACTGCAGAAATAAAACTCACAGGTTCCTTCTGTGCAGGCTATTTTAAAATTATAAGTATATTGATTATAGTTTGATGCGAGGAACTAGTAGAATTGTGAGCGTTTATGTCATGTACTTTTTACCCAGAGGTTTTTTTTGTATTCAAGAAGTCGTCTATTGCATGTGTTCAAAGAAACTCTTGGTGTTGTACCTCTAAGTTGTATTCCTTTCAATGAAAAATGTGCTTATGTCAGCTATTAAAGGATACAAGAAATCCCACTTACGATTGTAAATATTCCAATATCTTGCTTTGTTTGCAAAATGAAATACAACAAACTTTCCATTGTAAAATCGATTGTTTTCCTCTTTTTTAAAGTTTAATAGTTTATCTTTTACCAATCTTCTGTTACCGGATGGTAGAATACACACGGATAAAAGTTGACAACATCACAAGATAAAATACATATTTAGAATACACACAGTTAAAGGTAACGACATCACAAGGCACAACTGTATTTAGAATACACACATGTAAAAGTTGACGACATCACAAGGCAGAATATATACAGAAAACACACGTTTAAAAGCTAATAATATCACAAGACAAAATACACTCATGCAAAAGTTAACACAATACAAAGTTCACATCTGTAAAAGTTGCCATCTGAAAACAGAAGACTAATGTAATAGTTGACAAAATTAAAAAGACACACATGTGTAAAAGTCGACCCCGTCAAAATACAGAACGTATACATGCAAAAGTTAATACGCCACAACAATGCACAATATACACATGTAAAAAAATATACACACTAAAGTTCTGATAATAGAATCATGGTCTGTTATTTATTTCCAAGAAAGAATGGTGTAACGTTGGCACGTGACAACATGCAAAACATGTCATATTGTTTATACGCTCAAACGACAAGCTGAGAACTCTGAGAAATTGATATTTTTTGTCAAGCAAAACTGTTGAGTACGTTTACTGTGGGTAATTTTCAACTGTGTTCCAAATATTACCTTAGAAGGTTTGTGCAGTCCGGGAGATTTAGATTAATATTAAGTTTATACACTAAACTAACAGTGTAAAATAATCTCTGCAAAAATAACTCACGAATTATTTCAAATATTATAACCAATAAAATTTAATGAAAGTATCCATACAATGAAAAGATTCTACGAAACACACAAATACACCAGTTATTCGTTACTAAGATCCGTACAACTAACCAATCCGAAAAACATGAATATTGAATATGTTAAGTAGTTTCATGTATTTCCAGTACAGCATACACAAATATACTTAGCACATTTCATGTTTCTTCCAGTATAGGGTATAAGAATACATATTGAGAAACTTTTGTGTTTTTCCAGAATAGTACACATGAACCTACTTACATTATATATGTATTTCCAGTATCATGTGCATGAATATATTTGGTAATTTCATGTATTTTCAGCACAGTGTAGATAATATATTTAGGTGTTTCATGTATTTTAGTGTAGTGTACATGAACGTACGTTAACAGTTTTGAACGTAAGTTAACAGTTTTCATGTATTACCTGTATAGTATATATAAACATTTTTAAAAGTTTTCATGTATTAACAGTATGATGGACATGAACATATTTCACAGTTTTCATGTATTTACAGTATGATGGACATGAACATATTTCACAGTTTTCATGTATTTACAGTATGATGGACATGAACATATTTCACAGTTTTCATGTATTTACAGTGTGATGGACATGAACATATTTCAGTTTTCATTTGTTTTTAATATAGTGCTCATAAACATATTTAATAGTTTTCATGTATTTTCAGTAAACATATTTAATTGTTGTTGTTGTCTTTGAATTAAGCACAAAGTTACACAATGGGCTATCTGTGCTCTGCCCACCACGGGGCTATCAAAACACGGTTTTTAGGGTTGCAGGTTCGCAGGCGTACCACTGTATGTGCCACTGGAAGGCATAATCAGTGGTTTACTCGAAACTAAGTCTAAAGACAAATTTACAAGTGGTGTAAGGTTATTGTAACCAGCTAATTTAA
The DNA here is from genome assembly GCF_004210375.1 of Tachypleus tridentatus. Taxonomy (NCBI): domain Eukaryota; kingdom Metazoa; phylum Arthropoda; class Merostomata; order Xiphosura; family Limulidae; genus Tachypleus; species Tachypleus tridentatus. The sequence continues at coordinate 18,560,417 of NC_134826.1, forward strand.
ATACCTGTTGCACCAGTTAATTTAACACCTGTTGAAACACGTTGTTATCTTCCTTCCAAAACAGTCAAGTAAACTGGCGAAGGTTATTATAACCTTATTTACAATAAAAAATCATGCACATTAGTTCTAACTTCAAAGAGATATATAAGGGCTAAGATATTTTAATTTATCGGAATCTCACGAGTGTACGTTATGAATGAAACGATAAGATACATTTGCCGTATATGATTGGACATGCATAATGAAGTCAGGTAGAGAACGAAACATTTCATTCATCATCAATTTGTTGAATTTTTGTAACTACATAGATACGTAATTGGTCAATTAACACTTGTTTCTTATTGGTCGGGGAAAAATATACACGTAAGCAGAACAGTTTAATGTTTTTTTCCTTCGTCTAAAATAAAATGACAATAAAAGTTGTTAAGATTTATTATTGAAAAACGGTTGGTTGGTCAGACCACGTTGTTATGTGCTGGGCGGTGATTAGCACTCAGTCAGCTATTACCAAACTAATTCCTGATGGATGTTCGATACAGACATGCTTATGAAGAGAAAGTTTGTACTCCAGAGACTTATTGTTTGTAATGAATTGTGGTTTCGAAGAAAAGAAGGGTGAAAAAATTCCTCAATAATTTTGTAAACACAGGTTTAACTTGGATAATTTGAAAAAATGTAGAAGTCAGTACATTAAAGTAATTGTGTAGACGCATAATGACATTCGCACAGTTTTAAGATATTCAGACTGAAGCAGAACAAGGAACTGGCACGTGTGTCTTTCTTTACACAGTGATGCGTTAAGTTCAAGGTCACATTTCAAATTAAACTTCACTTTAATTCTTTGTTCGTTGAAATGTAAAAGTAGTGAAAATGGATTCCAGTCGACGTTTATGATACCGTTTTGAAATACAATAGGTGTTTAAAGATAGATGTCCGAGACTCGTGGTGCCCATAACACAGTTCTTCAAGCGTGTTTTAACAGGGTTTAGTTCACCCCAGGGAGTAAGCTGGCTGGCTCAAGTAGCACACAAAAACACGTCGTAATTAGAAGGCGGCCATCTTGAATTTAAGACTCGGCGAAGTCAAACCGGTCAAAGAAGACAGTCTTGAGTTAACGATTTTTTTTAGTACCTAAGGTCGGTTGTTGTACTTCACTCAGTGTTTTGATGTCGTCTAGTTTTCGATTTCATTGGAATAAATTATTGATAATACAACAGTTACACCAAGTGCATACTCAAAAGCGTTGTTGTTGTTGTTTTTTTTTACTGATGTTATTGTTGCTTCGTTTCTTTTTAAATGCCAAGTTGATTGCAATCGAACACGAGTTTGGGTATCATTCGAAGTAAATGTCATTATAGGTTGTTGGCTTTTTCCCTGGAAATGAAGCGGATAATGACAGAAGTTTCTTTCGAGGTAAGTCCTACGTCGAACTGTATTTCACAACCCACGTGGTGATGTTTCTTGAAATTGATTGTTTGTTCACTAAACTAATGTTCTTTGTGTTTGAATCTCTTTACTTCGTACGCTAACTACTGTGTACATAGAACCGACATGTAATGACAATTGCTTTTCAGTCCTCATGAATAATGCATCTATGTTTATGCACTGATCATAATTACGTGATTAGCTTCGTTATTTGGGACATTTACGTCACGTGTAATTGCATGAGACACATTCTCATAACAGTTAGAGGGGTCAGTAAAGAAATAACTGTCAACAGAATGAATGATTACGGAAGCACAAAGTAAACAACTGAGTATTTGAAACGAAAACATCTGTAATCTAATATTTGATTAATAGGATTTTCGAGCAAACAGAATTTGGATTTCTGTGAGTTGAAAGTCAAATAATATTTTATTGACAATCAAAGATACTTCAGTAAACGGTACCGTGATACTGGCTATCTTAAACCTTTTTTAACGTAACTACATTTTAAAAAAATATTGTTTAAAACAATAGATGTATCTTACTTTGATCTATCACTATATTTGAAATAATTATTATTGGAGGGAAAGTGTTATTTCATTATTAAATGTGACTTTTTTTTATTATTAAATATCACCTGTTTTTTGTTATTAAATGTGACTTGTTTATTTTTATATGTGGAACTTTATTCGTAATAATCTCTAATTTGTGTTTCTCTTTCTACTAAGTCAACTTTATAAATATATGAAGGTCAAGCGAGTGCCTGTGATCAGAATTGTTTAAAACAAATTTATCATTAAGGATTATGCCTATTTTCTTAAAAGTAATTTGTTTTTAATATATCTTTATTTATCTTACAGACCTCTATCTTGTACAATCTAGTTTCTTAGATTCATAAACCAGTAGAGAATTTGTGAATTTCCTTGATAGAGAAAACAACCACACCTCGAATCCTCATCAATGCTACTAACCACCTAAATAATTTAACTTAACAAACACAATCAAAGAATCCGTTGATAAATACGTTTAATATCATGTTCCACGTTTGGGATTTCAAGAAATTTTTAGGGTTCTAAAAAAAGATATAAATATCAATAATTATTCTGCCTTTTTCTTAGAAACTTTCAACGTAGCTGGGGCCCTTCACTGTGTGTAGAGTTATATTTCGAAACCCTTTCGCGAGGGCGGCGTGATGAAGCCGGCAGAAAGACATCCGAAAGGTCCATCCCGACAAACATGGTCATTAGCCTTATCTCCTATCTTTATAGCATTGTACAACTAAGGAGCTTTTAGATGGTTCTATTTCACATGGTTAGTGTCTCTGTTTGACAACTGGGCACTGAGAGAAAGTAAAACGTTAAATATAGGAAGGCTACGTGATGGGTTTTGTGTACCTAATATACCAAAAGTTTACAATACTAAAACAAAAAATGAAAAGAGATAACACTTCTCGGCGACATGATAATTTATGTAGCACATCATCGTCCAAAAACAGAAGCTTTGTTTCACTGTTACAAGTACACGCACGTGACGAAGAAAAGAATTATATTCAAATACACGTTTCCAAAACTGACTTTACCGAAAAGAATAATACCTTTTCTAATGATGTCATCTAACACGAGTTTTAAGTATGTCCTGTGTGGCGCAGAAAAAACATCAGTGAAAGCAAATCTAAGTAGTTCGCTTTTAGAAAATAAGTACGAAATAAAAAGTGCCCCCAAAGATAACACGTGCATCTGAAATTCGTGCAGGTTTTTTCCAGTATTGATAACTTTGTATTTTTATTAAACAGTATCGTTATCCTAACTTTCAGTAGTGTTACTCTAGGATAAAAATTCCCTAAAGAAAGCGTAGATCGAAATTATATGTCATGAAGATTGAATGGTCCTGGATACCTGAGGGTCGTAGGTTCGAATCCCCGTCACCAAACGTGCTTGCCTTTTCGACCATGGCGGAACTATAATATGACGGTCAACCCCACAATTCGTTAGTAAGAGAGTAGTACAACATTTAACTAAGTTAGGGACGGCTAGCTCAGATAGTACAACATTTAACTAAATTAGGGACGGCTAGCTCAGATAGTACAACATTTAACTAAATTAGGGACAGCTAGCTCAGATAACTCTCGTGTGTCTACGTGCGAAATTCAAGCCAGACTAGAGATTAAAGTCGTAAATGTATTCACTGAAGAAATTATTTTTTGTGCATTTTTTTCCCGAAGTAACAATAAATTATTACGTTTCTTCATCATTGTTTATGTTATCTATTTATTATTATTATTTGTTCTTGTGAGTTTTCGCCTAAAAATTAAGATAATGTACACGTTCTTTATGTTGTCCGTAGTTACGACCCTGGTGGTGACAGTAAGTAATTAATAAAGGAACTTAAAATTAAACACATTTTTTTGTTCTTCTGAGAAACTGTTGGAGAGAACAAAAACAATCAGTGTCTTACCGAAAGATTCAATGTTTTTGAATCGTCTTGTTTTAGTGATATTTAAATTATAGTTTCCTTTTTATTTCATAACTACATCATGAGTTGTTATTATAGAACCTATTAGTTTGTTGTATTATGAGAACATTAGTTTATTGTGTTATAAGATTCATTAGTTTGTTGTATTATAAGATTCATTATTTTGTTGTATTGTAAGTACCATTAGTTTATTGTCTCATAAGATCCATTAGTTTGTTGTGTTATAGGACCCATTACTTTGTTGTGTTATAAGATGCATTAGTTTGTTCTGTCATAAGAATCATTAGTTTATTGTCTCATAACATCCATTAGTTTGTTGTATTATAAGAACCATTAGTTTATTGTGTTATAAGATCGGTTAGTTTGTTGTGTTATAGGACCCATTACTTTGTCGTGTTTTAGATGCATTAGTTTGTTCTATCATAAGAATCATTAGTTTATCGTCTCATAACATCCATTAGTTTGTTGTATTATAAAAATCATTAGTATATTGTGTTATAAGATTCATTAGTTTGTTGTATTATAAGATTCATTATTTTGTTGTATTGTAAGTACCATTAGATTATTGTCTCATAAGATCCATTAGTTTGTTGTGTTATAGGACCCATTACTTTGTTGTGTTATAAGATGCATTAGTTTGTTCTATCATAAGAATCATTATTTATTGTCTCATAACATCCATTAGTTGTATTATAAGAACCATTAGTTTTTGTCTTATAAGATTCATTAATTTGTTGTATTATAAGAACCATTAGTATATTGTGTTATAAGATTCATTAGTTTGTTGTATGAAAAATAATTTTGTTTTAATAAAGTAAATAAAGCTATTTTATGAAATAAATGCCTGATGAAACAAGAATGTATTTATTACCTCATAATATATTTTTGCACTAGTCTTGAATTATAAAGATTAGATAATACACGAGTTTGTATTAAAACAATACAACAACCATTGAAATAATTTACATGTGATTTAAAATAAGAAAATCCTGTTTATTTATAAATAAGACACTGCATGATATGAAAAATTATTTGGTATATTAAGAACGTTGATGCAAATATCAGAGTGTGTATTTGGTTGATGCTAACTTGTAAAGGTAGATTCAAACAAGAATTATTTACCACCATATATTATGTCTACTAAAAGCTGTTCAATTTTTTTTACTATTTAATGATAAAGTGAGAAAAACACTCACAAAAAGTTCTTGTGTTACCTATGATAAAATATGGTGTATAATGAATAACTTCGTGTTACATATATATATGCAACAATATTGTGAAGGTGTTCATGCTACGGTAAAATTATAAATTTACAAATAGAAGGTTCTTCTTGGTATACGACTATAAAATATAGGATTATGGGTTTATACACACACACACACACATACAAAAACAATTTAAGTATATGATTAGAAGGTGTTTTTTTACACATAAATCGATACAGAAAGGTAGACTTGTTCTTTTTTATAGCAATAGAAATATAAAACCTGAAGGATAATCTTTCTATGTATTTATCAATATACATATAAATCTAGAAGATGGTTCTTTATACATGGCAATATATAGATAGAGCTTGGATGTGATATTATATATATATATAATAATATACGTGTACTCTTAAAATGTTTCTACATATTTAACAGCGTAGATATACATGTAGTAAGTTGTTTTTATATATAGTAATACAAAGATAGAGCTTAGAGATTGTTCCTTATATATAATTATATAAACATAAACCTTATAGATGTATGCATATTTTTAACAATATAGATATACAGTAAAATATGAGTATTATATATTTAAATACATAAACGTGTGTATCTCTTTAACAATACGAGTAAAGGTGTAGAAGATAATTCTTTTTATATATAACAATGTAAAAATGGAATTGGAAGATGGTTCTTTATATGTATAAAATAATATACATGTAAGACTAGAATCTTTATTATTAATAATACAAATAATGAAATAGAAACGATTATTTTTAAAAATAATATTGTTAAAGCATGCAGTGCTAAAGTATTATACTTGATATATCAATGTAGAACCAGAACCTGTTTTCCTTATGACAGTATAAACTATAGACAAAAAAAGTCTTGTCTATTACAACACTATATTTTTGACAATTTAGATGCTTTCATTATAGTATTATTAATAAATAATAATAATAATACAGTCTTTTACAACAATATAAGTTTTAGTGAACTCAGATAGTGAATCGCATACTGGAATATTTAATAAAAGAAAACAGTGTTTAACCAGTGCTAACGTGTTGAATTATATGAAACGTTTCTTCTCTTAGACTGGGCTTGTGTTCAGTGAAGGGGGTGTTCACCTCTTCAGAAAGTTGCAAGGTGATTCGTTGAGGAAATAAATCATTTTTATTGGCTGTTTCTCTTTGTTAAATATGTGTTTAGTTAAGGTCGTTTAATGTATAATTATATTTAAAAAAAAATACATGTTTATGCATACCTCGATCCAAAACGTATCTCGACATGAGTAAAGAAGCGGAAACATAGGAAAATTAAAAGAAAAAATAACAAACTCTGTGTTATTTAAGACAAATAGTATCAGTTTGGAGCCAGGAGTTTCTTTGTTGTTGATTTTTGCTTCAAATATTATGAGAAGCCATTAGAAGCGTTTGTAACTCATTTCAGCAATATAAAATAGAAAACATTGAAAAGCAGAGACAAACTCTTTTACTCAGGATTTGTAAATAGTAGAAACAAGCGAGCAGAAGAAATCCTTGTCACATACAACAATAAAAACGCCACTGCGTAAGTGCTGTTGCAGTGAACACTTATTGTTTCATTGTCCAAGTATGTGGAAAGGTTTGTGGTATTGATGGACGGGTTTTAAAGAAAAGTGTGAAATTATTCACTTTGATATAGAATGAATATATATATAAATATACATGTGCAAGTGCACATATATATATAAATCTGAAAATTGGTGACGTCTTTCAAACGAACTATACATTGTTTTTTGAGGGGCCCATTATTACATCAGACACGGAACACTTTGTTAAGTCTTTTCTACGCCCACATTGATAAATCGTTTTTAAGTTCTATTATTCTGTATGGATGATTATTACGCAATGCAATGAAAGTTATTATACGAGGCTTCATTCTTAATAAAGCGTCTGTCTAATGAATATTCAACCATCCTTTTAAACAGAGGGTAATGCGTGACCTTTAGGGCACGTAACGAATTCATTCTCTGCATATTTATTTGTTGTTTCAAGTAGTATTCTTGCATTTCTAATATTTTTTTACAACAAGGAATTTAAAAATTATCGTGTAATTACTCGAGGCAGACATGCCCATCCATACCTTGAAGGGCAAACTCTAACAAGGTGGCTAATCAGACAGATTCTTGTTTTGACGATCTGATCTTATGGCAAAGTAATATTTAGAACTAAATACATTCTACCTCAAGTGGAATGAGCAACACTTCAGTTGTTCGGCTTAACAATTCTTACCTTTGTTCCTCTTATACTTCCTATTAAGTTGATGTAGGATTAGTTCGAGTTACATTGTTGTTCCGTAATTGTTTACAAGTGTCATGTTCTCTATTCTCCAGTTACAGTAAAATATTTGATTTTACGTTATTTCTTCTGTAATTTTTCACATTTTTATAAAACTAAAAATATTCATTTTAGAAGGTGTGTGTGTGTTTTCTTACACCTAACCCACATCACGCTATCTGCTGAATCCACAGAGGGGAATCGAACCCTTGATTTTAGCGATGTAAATCCGTAGACTTACCACTGTACCGGCGGGAGACCGTTTTAGAAGGTATTAAAGCTTTAATAAACATGTTGGGGATTTTTTTTTATATATGTTATTGTACCAAACGTAGTCGTTTACTATCGGTTACATAGTATTTTTTTTATCCACACCGATACCGATATTTGAGTTGGGTTAAGAAAAACGTTCATCGTTTCTAAAGCTGTAATGTCAGTATATCTGATATTTCAAGAAAGCAGGTGATTTTTTCTTTACTGTCTGTTGTGATGAGTTATCAAGGAAAGAACTTCGAATCTTTACTAGAGAGTAGCTTCCAAAAAAAAAAAAAAAACACAGTAAAAACAGAATTTAAAAACAAAAACTGGAAGAAAAAAAGGCGGGATGAAACAAAAGCCGTTTTGAAAACAACCAATGAATGCTCAGGTTTCTCCAAAGTTTCGGCCTCTCGTACCCGCCTCTCAGCACGCCTAAGCACGCCTTCTGCAGTACATGTGCGTTCCTCGAGAAGTTTCAATCAAGAGAAGTTACTTGAAAGTTCCGCTGTGTGGCGCACGCGTCGACTCTCGCCTCCCACAGCTGTAATTTTCTCTTCCGTACATATAAAACTAACGTTTTCACCTTACACTTTTAGTGACAATGAATGTTGTTTATAAATGTTTAAGCTATATAAACATGGTAATTGCTTTACAATATATATTTGTTTTACTGCTCAACTCCCATACATTAAACATAACCTTTAAAGCGCTTACAAACTTACATGTTCATTATTACACTTAAACTCGTGTAAAGTTACTATTATGGTTCGTGTTATTTATATCTGACTGTAACCTTACAACCATGAAACATTTGAAATCCATGTCAGGAACGCGTAAATCTGTTTTAACACATAAAAGAAATGCAGTAACATCACCAAACAAAGGCGTTTTTATTACATACGTTGTATTTTAGTTCTTGTAAAAAAAACTAGGTATACTACGTGCACTGTCCCTTTGAAAAAACAACTAATTATAGATACAAAGAAGTAGATGAATCGTACTCTAGTTTCTGGTATGTTTCATGAGTGCCAAGCTTCAATATCTCTCTAGTGAACCGCCCAGAACTGAAGAACATTCATTCTTTGGATGATAAGGTCGCTTCTACAGACTAAAGAAATTCGTAATCAATCACAGTGAGTCTGGTGCGTAACACAACAACCTCGAGAAGGTTCTTCATTGCCTACACGTATACAAAAGATCGCAGCTTCACGTGAGAGCAGCTCGTGCACCCTTTGTTTGCCAAACATGTCAGTTTCTATTAACTTAACATTCTTTTCTGTGATTAGAAACGTGTAAAGAATTTTGGTTAAATTACTCTCAATTTAAGAGCAAATAAATGCACTAACAGTAGCTGAAAACCATGCGAATGTTTTATTTATATAGGGTGTTAGAACAGCTAATGTAAGGCCTGTATAAATGTGTTGTGATAGATAGAAGTCAATGTTTAGGGTCACAAAAATTGTTTGTTTCTCTCACCCCATGTGGAAGATAATGGTCCAAAGTAATTTTGGGCTTTATCTTTTATTTTCATGTCTAACATCAGCCCTTGGAGGGCTTCGTTTAAAAGTTAGAAACCAGTACTGTACAAAACAATAAAAGGAAAAATAAATGTAGAAATAACGCCCTCTTGGATTGGTCCAATAAATCTTTATGAGTTAACTGTATTACCTAATTTTTAAAACCAGAACGACTCACCATTTGTTTAAACTGATTGTATCCTCCATCAAACTCTTTTAAGTCATGCCAAAGCCTGAGAAGTGAATCAGTTAAATCGATATTTTAGCAAGTGCACGTTAACCCTAAAAACGTTACAAAAATTTACATATTATTTTACCTCTGACACCATTCAAAGGTTTTTTTTTCTTCTAATATTTCAGTGATACGTTAAAAAGAATGCCTCGAATATTTGTGCCCTAATAGGCTATTTGAGCCAACTTCTCTAAGGTTGAAGTTAGGTCAAAGAAACGATCAATAACCTTGACAACTATGGGTATAAGAATCTTTAACAGTCCTCGCTCGACATGTTAAATGGCGTGAGGCTTGAGGTAAGACAGCTACAAAAAGTAACCGAAGATTGAAATTCTCGTTTTTTTTATTCGCCGTATTTGGCGACTAGAAATTCGACAAATTCGAGGTTCCAGGGTGTCAGGAATGCCTGAACTTTAACCCTAGACTTATATTTGCTTTACACGTGTGTTGTCAAACAGTTTTGAAAACAGCACGTTTGTCGGGAGAAAACTTTTTATCCAACTGCTCTTTCTCTCAGACATCTGGAATCATTAGCTAAGGTTTTCACCACTACAACGGATACGCTATAGGCTTGTTAAAAGAAAGTCCTGACAGAGACATAGCTAACATCTGTTGCTTTATGTTTAGGATGAAAAGTTAATGTGCAGAAATAAACAAGAACCACAAACAGCAACATTTCCCACACTTGTTTGGAATGCATGTTTTTCAGGTTTAATTTTCATTAAAGTTTATTTATTAAGAAACACTGGAGTATGCGCACCCATAGAAGAAATGTTATTTTTGTCATTTTGCTGTTTGGTTTTACTTAATAAAACCAGTGATTAATGTCGGAACTTATTTTTTTGAATTAATGGTTTAATTGTTGTTATTGTTTTGAATTAAGCACAAAGCTACACAATGGGCTATCTGTGCTCTGCCCACCACAGGTATCGAACTTATTTTATTAAATTAATGGTTTAATAGTTTGTTCGTTTTTTTTACTTTTGCGCAAAGCCACACGAGGGCTATCTGCGCTAGCCGTCCCTAATTTAGCCGTGTAAGACTAGAGGGAAGGCAGCTAGTCATCACCACCCACCGCCAACTCTTGGGCTACTCTTTTACCGTGACATCATAACACCCACACTGTTATAACCTACATAAACTGTGTTACAAGTAACGACATGAGATGAAACAAGACTGCTATTGTAAGAGTTTGTGAGTTGGTTCGAAATTCGAACTTTTTTTTTTTTTCAAATCAATCTTCCTAACACGCTATTGGTGTATGGAATTTCTTATTTCATCGTTTATTAGGTAAAATAGTTTTCTATTTTTACAGCTCAAATAAAAGAAATGATTTTACAATTTACGAGTTACTTCAAGATAATTATGTGAATACGTGTATGTTATATCCTTTAATAACATATATACAACCGTCTTTTGTAGAGTTTAAGAAAACTAATAATAGTATCTTTTGGATGTTGAAACTTTTCAAGACATCTCTACAGTTACTTTATATCTGTTCTGTATTACGTCAGACATATCCTAGTATATAAGTTGACAACTTGGATTTAAAAAACAAAAGCATCAAACTAAAATTATTTTCAACAGTTCTAGTTGCTTTGTATCAAGCGTGTTCTCTCTGAATTGTTTCTGGTTCAATAAAGACCAGTTGAAGGAACTCACTGGAATAATATAGAAAGCGTGTAAAGTCTAGCAAAAAACAACAACATTGGATTTGGTGTATGAGTGATGTCCTGTACCTAAAGATAAATGTATTGTAGCGAAAGATGACAACAAAAACTATAATGCTTGTTCAATGGGATATCATTGCACGACCTTGTAGAGGCATGAACTATGTCAGTCTTTCACAAAGCAAGTACAAAAAAGGAAAACAGCTTTTCTCAGATTCTACCAATAGTTTAGGTGACAAAGCTTAAAGGTTCTGGAGAGAACCCATTCCTCCTCCAGTTCCCGACACTCCTGTTTATTAAAGCTGTGCTTAGACATACAGGAAATATCAATAACAAAACAGGGTCGTGTTACACTTGGGTTATTCGTGTAGTTTATCTAAATCTTACCACTGTTAAATATTGCCAGCGTATTCTTGTCTTATTCTCACGTGGCAAGGGGTCTTTCAGTGTACTCAACTTCAAGTTTCTATAAGAACCTCACAACTGACTCATTTTCATTCAGTCGACGTATTTTCACCAAAAACACACTTGCATGCAGCTGTTTCTCCAGCAATTATGATGGAATGTTTAGATTTTACGAGGCCTTACATAACAATGATACTATTGCACGTACCAAGAATAGTAAATAAATAGAACATACTGGCTATTTGTTAAGATTTACGTTCCTATTAAAACGGTTGTTCTTTTTTGTTTGGGGTTGAAACAAATAATAAAAGAAAGCAAGCTGGTTGTTACGGTGTGCTCCGTATTTTGCACATTAGGCTATTTGTTGTGTCCACTGCAGAGAATCGAACCACGTATTTTAGCGTTGTAAGTCGATAAGCTTACTGTTGACCCACCAAAGAAACGGAATGTCATCTTTTTATCAAAATTCACGAGCACAACAACTCGCTTACATGTCGTATCAAAACAAAACTTTGTTTTGTTAGTTAAATGAGAAATTAAACGTTTTAACGTAGACATTGTTAATAAAATTATAAGGTACTTTTTTGTTGATTCCCATCATAAGGCATTTTAGATCTTAAAACTTACTACACCTGTGTATAAGTTAATATGTCTGAATACTTCTCTATTGGTTATTTTGTTTGTCACATCTTAAAACTTACTACACCTGTGTATAAGTTAATATCCTTCTCTATTGGTTATTTTGTTTGTCACATACTCTTTTGAGACTTATTACCCCTTACTGAGGTGTAGTTTTAAGGGTTTACAGAGATAAAATCCAGGGTTCGATTCTTCGCGATGAAAATGGCGTAGCAAGTCCACATGTGTAGCTTTGCGCTTAACAACAAACAAACAATGTATTTTAATGCATTTTTACTGATTTTTAGGGTTCTTTCTAAAACATTTTTATTCCCTTAGCAAGTCATATAATAAATAAATATATGAATATAACATGTAATATATGTAAAATATGATTTTAGTTACATTTAATAATGTAACCTGTACTTTCTGTTGACTGATGTGTAAACATGACATATAAATAAATATACCTGAAATGTGATTTTAGTTACATTTAATAATGTAACCAGTACTTTCTGTTGACTGATGTGTAAACATGACATATAAATAAATATACCTGAAATGTGATTTTAGTTACATTTAATAATCTAACCAGTACTTTCTGTTGACTGATGTGTAAACATGACATATAAATAAATATACCTGAAATGTGATTTTAGTTACATTTAATAATGTAACCGGTACTTTCTGTTGACAGATGTGTAAGTATAATATATAAATAAATATACCTGAAATATGATTTTAGTTACATTTACTAACGTAACCAGTACTTTCTGTTGACAGATGTGTAAGTATAATATATAAATAAAATACCTGAAATGTGATTTTAGTTACATTTAATAATGTAACCAGTACTTTCTGTTGACTGATGTGTAAACATAACATATAAATAAATATTCCTGAAATGTGGTTTTAGTTACATTTGGCATAGTGTATTTTAATTTTACACATACACACATGCTGTTCTAAGCAGAGAAAAATAGATGTGATGTTTAAAATTTCAATCGTTTATTCGTTTTTACCGAACAATAGAGAATGGTAAGTTGTATAAACGATCGTCAAATGTCTTTGATTTAAACACTCAACACACGAATCTGGCGTCGAGCTGATTAACAGCCGTGTGTGCTCTAGTTAAATTACCAAATCAATTTTAATAAGTGGTTGAGAGAAAATTATAAATGCTTGTTCAGGTTCTGACTAAACACGCGTGTTTACAACGTCGATATCTACTACACAGTTAATTTTAAATATATTTATTTACTAACTCTTTTATAATTATTAATTGTTTAAGCCTTTGTATTTAAGAATTATTACTTACGAGCTGTACGGTATTACCATCACACTAAACGAATAAGAGGTTTAACACCTTGTGATGTATTATCCAATAATATTGTTGAAAACAGTGTTTTGTGCAGTTGTTTTTCGGTGTGTTTTATTTTATTGACTCGTTTACCATTGTTTTATGAAACAGTTGGAAAGTTCGGAAGTGTTTTGCAACCAGTTAACCATTATTTAAATCGTAAGACTAAAACAGTTATTCGCAAGATATTTAACAATGTGTTTAAAAATAACCTAAAAGAACATTCAGTTATTTATGATTTATTATTGTAATTATGTTAAAACAATATATAATTTCAAATTGAGATGTGAGCACTGTAACCCATAACATTATGTGTTTAAATTAATTTAATAAACACTATGAAATTGAATAAATAAATGTATTTATATGATATGATCTTTTTTTTTTCTAAACTCATTCAGTATTCAGTTATAATAAACCTAACGGAAAAGGTTATATTCATTGGACTAATGCTCCTATATTCCAATAGATTGTTGTTGTTTTTGGAATTTCGCACAAAGCAAAGCTACTCGAGGGCTATCTGTGCTATCCGTCCCTAATTTAGCAGTGTAAGATTAGAGGGAAGGCAGCTAGTCATCACCACCCACCGACAACTCTTGGGCTACTCTTTTTACCAACGAATAGTGGGATTGACCGAACATTATAACGCACCCACGGCTGGGAGGGCGAGCATGTTTGGCGCGACTCGGGCACGAACCCGCGACCCTCAGATTACGAAGCGCACGCCTTAACGCGCTAGGCCATGCCAGGCCCTATTCTAATATAACCATGAGTTGTGCATGTATTAAGATACTTTAGTAAGGTCTATTATTACTATTATTACAGGGTTTTCTTAAGCTAACTGATCAATTTTCACATCCTTATTTTAGTATTTGGATAAAAATACACCAACCTACGTTTATTTTTTTAGTGTCTGATTATGGCCAATAGGGAAATATATTAGATTAGCTGATAAAATTTAACTTACTATAGCTAGAAAACTTTGCTTCTCTTTTGGGATGTGTCTCTTTTTCTATTTTTAATTTTCGTTCACGTAAATGTTGTTACAATACCTGTAGAATGACCACAGACTCTAAACTACATGCCGACTAACTTATTGTGAAAGTGTGTTTACTACACACGTGCCTTCAAAATAACTTATGCTCTTACAGCCACACATCATGTATGTCCATATATAGGTGCTATATACCTCTGAGCTTGTAATTTTTAAACATTTCTTTATAAAGTTATTTATTTAAGAAAATTAGTGCCTCGTCTCACCACCGGGGGGGGGACAGTTAATCAAATCCAAATTTAACATGGTAGTAGTTTTTGTTTTGTTTTATCTCTCTGCTACGTCACTAATTTCTTCATATGAAGTCCCTATAACAAGGTTGAATTCATTCTCATCCAATGTCCGGTGGGACAGTGGTAAATTTAGGGACTGAAATAACACTAAAACCCGAGGTTTGATTTCTATCGGGTGACAAAGCAACGAGTAATAAAGTTACAGAGTTTACAATAAGAATAAATAATTAATTAATTTTGTAACGCAGTAAATCATTAATCTGTTTTTCTGAAATATTTTATATGTTACTGTAATGTTTCATGTGACAGTCATATACGTTACAAAAAATTCGACCGTATTAAATCTTGAACAGGACTATAGTTTATAAAGTTTCACCGAATTATTTTTGTTCATATCTCATGTAGGTTTGTTTGTTTTTGAATTCTGCGCAAAGCTACGCGAGAGCTATCTGCGCTAGACGTCCATAATTTAGCAGACATACATAAAATGTGTCAGGCAATGCCGCTATTCGTTGGTATAAGAGTAGCCCAAGAGTTGTCGGTGGGTGGTGATGACTAGCTGTTTTCGATTTAGTCTTACACTACTAAATTAGGGACGGCTAGCGCGGATAGCCCTCATGTAGCTTTGTGCTAAACTTAAAACAAAACAAACAAACAAATTTATCTGGTTTGTCATTACTAAATTAGGGATGCATAGTACAGATAGCTATCGTATATTTTTGCGCGAAATT
Source organism: Tachypleus tridentatus (assembly GCF_004210375.1). Classification (NCBI taxonomy): domain Eukaryota; kingdom Metazoa; phylum Arthropoda; class Merostomata; order Xiphosura; family Limulidae; genus Tachypleus; species Tachypleus tridentatus. The sequence continues at coordinate 18,575,918 of NC_134826.1, forward strand.
GAGGACAATTTAAAGTGAGTTTTTATCGAAATCAGTGGTGATATTTTTAGTATTACTACTTCATACGTTTGTGGAGATAACTTGCAGTGTTAATGGTTAGGATTAACCTAAATGGTTAATTTTGAGTCTCAAACGTGCCCAACAGATGATTCTAGTTTGTTTGTATTTTGTGTACAGAATCGTGAATTTTTCTTAGGTCTGATTTACATTTTATCAGAAGGTATTGGCAATTTCATTTGATTATTCCATTGTGTCAAATGTCACTTTCATTTGAAGCTTGTGTTTATATGTACAAATTTCAAAACACGAAATCAGAATTTGTAATGCAGGAAAAAGTATACACCGTCGTACAAAGAAAACGAAACAGACGACAGACGTTTTGTGTTGTTGTAGCTTTTGTATCGAACAAAAACTAAACCAATAAAAAAGTCATTTGTTTAGTTTTCTTCACCTACTTTCGTAAACGTTATTAGTTTATATTTGTTTTAATTGTATGACTTGTACTTTGTCATCAGCCCTGTTGAAGATCGTATATATATATATATGTGTGTCTGTGTAATCCACTTTTTGGCTATATTAATGTTTACGTATTTCTGTGTGCGTGTATAGCCGAAAATGTATGGTTGTATCATTAACTGTACAGAAGGTCAACAGTGTTTCATGATAAAAGTGGTTTCTTTCATAGGTGAAACTGATTCTTTCTTTTCCGTTTCGTTGCACATTCAGCTTTCGAGGGGTAATTCATTATTGTGCCTATCAATGTGACACATGGACGAATAGGGCCGGAGTTTAGCTGTTCTCACACATACGAATATCTTGCTTTTTGATGAAGAAAAACATAAACTTATTTTCTGCAACAGCAAATCATCTATTCGTTTGTTTCTTTTTTTTTTTTGTTTCACTGACAACCGAGACTGGTTGTGAATATGGATGACTGAGAGACGCAGTCCTTGCACTGGAGCTGAGGTATATCTCGAAAAACCTTCTGGCTGGGAAAATGATATTGGGTGTAGCATGATCTCGGGGGATTTCCAGAAGATTTAGTCTGGCATCGGAGCGTGTTACTGGAAGACTTGGAGTAGAAGCCACAATTCCCGTAGTCATCAAAGTACTTTCTAAGTACGATTGACAGAACACACCATTCAATGCTTGAAAGCACGCTCTGTTAGGGCAGAGTGCACGGCAGGTCGAAACTTGGCGGCAACCATGCTTCATAGAAACCGGAGAAGATTAAAAAAAAAAAAAGAATGGGAAAGCTCATGGCGTTGGATATCATGTTGATCCAACTATCACTTAAGATGGGAAACGTATCAATCATTATCGGGTCTGTATTGACAAGCGTTCTTTCCAGGCTTAGAGGAGGGGCAAACACGGGGTTCCGAGGAGTGGCTACTCACTCTAAAAGCAATGTATTCAGAGTCTTAGTTTCATATAGTTTAGCCTTCGCCTTTCCTGGCTTATCAGATTCCGGTTCTATTTTCCACTTCCTACCCTCCTTCTTTTTTCCACGAAAACCCTCCCGCAAACAGAAACAAGGCAAGACTAGCATTATGATCTGAAACACCTGGACCCAACTTCTTGGAGCATAAGGAATCCATGCTTTAGATGGGGAGTGGAAAAAATTATAATAAAAAAAACTTTAAAAAATGAACTCCTATCGTCACTTTATCTTTAAAAAAAAGCTCCCACCTAAAAATGTGCACTACAAATGATTTCATTAGACATGCATAGCGAAACCTTAGCTCTGATAACTTTGGAAAATATTACAATGTGTACTCTTTCGTATCTCTGAAACTTTATCCAATCTTCTCAGAATTTAAGAACCAACTGATCCCTATCTGATGCAGTTAAAATTAGACAAAACTTCTGGACCAATCCCAAAACACTACAACAAAGAAACCGAAAACAATCTCACATCTTTATGTTTTGCGGCTGTTCTAATGAATGCACATAAGTGTTATTCAGAAACCTCAAGTTTAACAATACGTAACAAGACTCAATGTATCGAATTATTAGAGGGCTTCTTGTTTTGCTTGTATTCGTTTCGTAACATTTCTTAAGCACCAAAAAGCTATACAATATGATCTGATGCGAAACGAACACATTACCTAAGCTATTGACGTTGTAGAATGTTTTGTGTTCACATAGATCGAAACGAACCTTTAAAATGTTATTGTCCTGTTTCAAATAAAACACACATAGCATAAAGTAAAACGGTTCGGATTTTAGTCTTTTTTTTAATGTTACTAAAATACTTATGTGATGTTTCACTTAAATATTTTTGTACACAGGAGTCTAAAAAGCATAAATGTTTCTGTGGTCATTATTAACCACGACGACAACAACAACACAACCGTTATTTTTACCCTAGTGAGTTTTTAAAACACAGGTGTTGGGCTGACAAAACACTTTATCGCTTTAACAATAATTTATTGTGGTCTGAATCCGAATTATATATATATATATGAGAAAGGTAATTATTTAGTAATTTATTCTTTCCAGCTATTGTGATACAATAATCAGATGTTTTTATTGAATTATTTAATTAACTCATCTTTACCCTTAAAAATCAATATATATATACAATGTTTCTCAATATACATGAAATTACATTAGTATATATTCGTATATAATCGTGTCTTATTAAAACAACTGCTCGGCATAACCAGGTGATTAGGGCTTTCGACTCGCAATTTGATGGTCAGAGGTTCGAGTCCCTGTTCCACTAAAGATTTTCGTCATTTTACCAATGGAAGGTTATAACGTTTCACTCGATCTCACTATTTGATGATACTAGAGTATTCCAAGAACTGGCGGCGGGTGCTGATGACTAGCTTCCATTCCCTCTTGTCTTTCACTGATAAATTAGGGACGGCTTGTGCAGATAACCCTCGTGTTAATTTTGCGCGAAATTCCAAAAAAACAAATTTTAGACACAATGTAATTTGATAAATGATTATTTTCCAAAAACTTTGTGTTTATTTTAATTATTATTTATTAGTTTTAAGTCTTTACAATTACAGTTGGTGCACGAATTATAAACAAAATTTCAAGTAGTTAATTTTAAGTGTTTTGTTTACAAGACTATTCCCGCGACCTGTTAGGAACCAAACGAATCTGCTTATATAACACGCATGGCCAAGTGGGGCGTTATAATGTTACGATCAATCCCACTATTCGTCAGTAAAAGAATAGCTCAAAAGTTGGCGGTGAGTGGTGATGACTAGCTGCTTTCCCTCTATTCTTACACTGCAAAATTAGGGACGGCTAGCGCAGATAGCCCTCGAGTAGCTTTGCCCGAAATAAAAGAAAAAAAAAACAAAACAGACCCTCTTCGTGGCTCAGCGACAAAACAAAGTGTTTTCAACATTGAAAGTAATGTTCCGATACCCATGCGTAGCAAACAAACTTCTCAGCAAAACAAACAAATCCGGAATAGAAATGATAAAAAGTTGATGTTATTCATTCCTACAACACGCTCAAATATCATTAAATAATAATTACGATTTATATCGCCCTCTGTTGGTCTATAAATATTTCAAACCTCACTTTCAGTTACACTGACCTCAGTGATCTTCTCGTTGAATAAAACATAAAACCATAACAGAGTATGAGATAACTCAATAGAGTTCTATACGGGAACGTCTTATGAATAGTTAAATTATATAGGGCACTAAATTCATATAATGATGTACACTCAAATGTAAGTTCGCAACCTATTTCAATGGATCGTTAACGAATAGCAAATAATCGATGAAAGTCAGAAACCTGTATTTGTAGTTATAAATGCTGTAATGTTCAAAATTGTTGTTATGCACAGAGTTACGCTGAGATCTGTGCTTTGCCTACAGAGAGTATCAAAACCCGAAGTTTTGTCGTTTTAAGACCCATTATTTCTGGTATCGCTCGAGGGAGTACTGTAAGTTCTGGTATTGAAGTTGTAGCCGAAAATTATGTGTAGAAACAGCAGATGTCAAAACTGCTAAGTTCAACTTTGCAGTGTAACGTAGCATTCTTTAAGATGTGTTAATTAGAACTAACACGTCTTTTCAACACCTTTAGATGACACACACGAGGAAAAAAAGTTAAAATCAGAGTAGCTTTGGAGAACTGAATTTCATTCTTATTTACTTACACATTAGGTAATCTGCAATCTTTCAACCGCGGGGAATCGAATCCCGAATTTCCACGTTTTGCGTCAGTAAACTTACCCCAGAAGGCCTAGCATCACTTGGTGGTTAGGACACTCGACTTGTAATTTGAGGAACGACTTTTAGTACCTTCCCTGAATATGCTCGCCTTTTCAACCCTGGGGAAGGGTTATAATGATATGACCAATTCCATTAAGGGCAGCTAATGCAAACAGCTCTCGAGAAGTTTCACATAAAATCCAATAAAAACAAACTTAACGCTAACCCATCATAAATGTGATTTTTGTGGTTACAAGCACAGGACAGGTATTGTTGCTGTTTTCGTGAACTACCTTTATGAGAACATAATGTAAGGTATTTAGCTTTGGAAAAATACTGACGCAAAAATAATTGTCTCTATTTCATATTTGGAACTGTTACCAAATATCGCTAAAGATTTCTATACTTGTATATCGCCGCTAAAGTTCCAGTAGTGTGTTGAAGTCAGCCTTATTTATTATAACTCAGTTTATTTTTAAACTACTCTTAGAAATAATTAAAACACTCAAACGATTTAAAAACTTTACACTGAGGATGTTCCTGTTTCAACGTTTAGTGTGTTTGTCTTAAGAAACTTAAAACAAAAAACACACGTAACCATGTACTTCTATTTAATTTACACATTGAACTTAAAGATCGTGTCACCATTACACGCTCTGTATATGTATTTTCTTATAACAAAGTCACATCAGGCTATCTGCTGGGTCCGCCGAGGGGAATCGAACCCCTGATTATAGCATTGTAAATCCGTAGACTTACCGCTGTGATAGCGGGGACGCATACTTTCTGACTTGCGTTATTCAAGATAATATAATTCATTTTATGTTTCATTACTTATATTATATTAAGCCTTTTAATATAATGTTTAACATTGAAATCGAGCTTTAAAAAGAATTGTACAAATCGACTAGTGAGTGATATTTACGAATTTTATGTAAATGAACTAATTCGCATATTAAAAGTTAATGAAGTTTTGCAACTTGTTTATAGTTTGATTGTCTTTTTCCCAAGGGGCGTACAGGTAATCATTAATATTTAATGTTTTTTTTGCAAACTGTTTAATAAATGTAATACCCGTCAAGAAACAGCAATTTTTTCCCATCTAGTCTATAAACAGCTCATAGCTGATAAACATCTCAATGAAACTGTAGTGTCTACTCCAAGTCTACAGCCATATTGTGACCCAAAAGCATTGCAATCAAACTACAGTCTCTCTTCCAAACTAGCTTGGCATGGCCAGATGGGTTAAGACGTTCGACTCGTAATCCGAGGGTCGGGGTTCGAATCCTTGTCGCACCAAACATGCTCCCCTTTCAGCCGTGGGGGCGTATAATGTTATGGTCAATCCCACTATTCTTTGGTAAAAGAGTATCCCAAGAGTTAGCGGTGGGTGGTGATGACTAGTTGCCTCTCCTCTAGTCTTACACTGCTAAATTAGGGACGGCTAGCACAGACAGCTCTCGTGTGGCTTCGCGCGAAATTCAAAATAAACAAACTTTTCCAGGTATATTATCAGAATGTGACCCATAAGGATTACAATCAAACTGTCAAACTGCAATGTCTACTCCAAGTCTACAGCCAGATTGTGTCATATAACAATTGCAACCAAACTACACTTTCTATTCCAGATTTTGACCTACAAGTATTGCAATTTTTAAGCACCTTTCTACACATAAATCATGGGTGCAAATTGAAATCTACGCAACACTCTCAAGAAACTACCAGCGAGAGATGTACTTTATTTCACGATGTAAACAGAGACGACTCACAATCGCACAATATTTTAAAGTAAAGAGTTAAACACAGTGAATTCAAATAGACGAAGGAAAAGCGTAGTAATAAACTCAGGATTCTTTTTTTTTTTCAATTCGCGCAAAGCTACACGAGGGCTATCTGCGCTAATTTTGCAGTGTAAGACTATAGGGAAGGCAGCTAGTCATCACCACCAACCGCCAACTCTTGGCCTACTCTTTTACCAATGAATAGTGGGATTGACCGTCACATTATAACGCCCCCACGGTTCAAAAGGAGAGCATGTTTGGTGTGACGAGGATTCGAACCCGCGACCCTCGGATTAGAAGGCGAGTGCCTTAACCACCTGGCAAGGCCAGGTCAGAAAGATATTTTTCAAGAACAAAACGTTTTCTCTGTTGATCTTTAATAAAATATTTAAACTCATTTGTTGTTGTTGTTGTTTTTTTCCAATTTTGAAGAAGTTATTTGATATAGTTTATCCGATAGAATGGAGTTTATCATTTAGATAAGCCTAAATATTATTACTTAATGAACAACAACAAAAAAAAAAAGCTGTAATGATCTATTTTCAATTTTATTTCACTATTTATTTCCTCATAAGCTCTAAATTTAATATTATACTTGTTTCAGATTTAACAATAATTATATATGTATGTATATATGTTATTCATGTATTATGTATATATGTTGTTCATGGATTATGTATATATGTTATTCATGGATTATGTATATATGTTATTCATGTATTATGTATATATGTTATTCATGTATTATGTATATATGTTATTCATGGATTATCAAGGCTCCTAAACATAGAACATCATTTTTTTTCTGATGCTAACATTTATTAAACTGGCACCTAAAATATGATCCTTCGAACAAATTTTGAGTTTCGTATTTATTCCTCGACAAACAATAAACACCAGTGCTCAGATAGGCAGCTTCGAAACCGCTAATTTTTTATTCAGGATTTTTCGAACTCTTTGTCATTACCCTATGGTGGAACCTAACGAAACACAAAAGCCTTTCTTCTCTTGGACTACCAAATGACGCAACAACGTCTTCATTAGAGTTCTATTCTTTTGTGGGTTTCTCTAAAAGCTGGTGCTCAAACAAGTGACAGATTACATTCCGCTACATCCTACGAGCCACTGACAAGGTTTGCTCAGTAACACATCAAACATTCTTCACCGGAATGAGCCCCGAATTATATATATATATATACTAGTGTCCTAAATAAACTATTCCAGATACTCAGAAGAAGAATATGAGATAAGGTTGATATGTGTTGGTACATTTTAATAGCACGGATTTCTTTTCCATTAATTCTGTTATTTTTCATTATATTTAAAAAATCACCTCCAACGTTCTAAAATTCAACTTTGTTTTCGTAACGCTAAGTAAATATTTATTATTATTAAGCTTTTGGATCTTTAAGAAGGACACTTTTTGATGTATTCGGATGAAATATATTTCACGTGAGGCTTAGCATGGCTATATTCGGATGAAATATATTTCACGTTAGGCTTAGCATGGCTAGGTGGTGAGAGCGCTGAATTCCCAATCGGATGGTCACGAGTTCGAATACATGTCACATCAAACATGCTCTTTTTTCAGGTGTGGGGCGTTATATAGTGATGATCAATCTCACTATTCGTTGATGAAAGACTAGTCCAAGAGTTGATGGTACGTGGTGATGATGTTTTTTGTTTAATTTCGCGCAAAACTACACGAGGGCTATCTGCGCTAGCCGTCCCTAATTTAGCAGTGTAAGACTAGAGGGAAGGCAGCTAGTCATCCCCACCCACCGCCAACTCTTGGGCTACTTTTTTACGAATGACTAGTGGGATTGACCGTCACATTATAACGTCACCACGGTTGAAAGGGCGAGGATGTTTGGTGTGACAAGGATTCGAACACGCGACCCTCAGATTACGAGTCGAGCCACTTAACCACCTGGCCATGCCAGAGCCTTTCGAAACTTAGCTGTCACAACAAAACATAATTATCACCGTTTCTCATCAGAAATAAAATAGGTCCTTGAATCGGCTTACTTTTTAAATACAGACGTAATAATTTCATTTTTTAAATACCTTTTTATTTCAACACCGACTAGTACAGCGGTATGTCTCCGGATTTACAACGCTAAAATCAGGGGTTCGATTCTCCTTGGTGGGCTGTGCAGATAGCACGATGTGGCTTTACTATAAGAAAAACACACCTTTTTATTTTTGCTAAGTATAAGTTATGTGAAAAACAAAATTTAAAAGCGCCAATACCTGATTAAAAGTTTTGTTTTCGAGCTTCAAACGCATGTTATTGACAGGTTTATGTCTTGTAAAAAATAGGTGACTGTATGTGCGTGTTTTCTTTACAAAAGCTACATCAGACTATCTGTTGTGCTCTCCACTGAGGGGAATTGAACGCTCCGAGTGTAGCGTTGATGCAAATTAGACTTACCGCTGTCCCACCCGCTGACTTTGTAAACAAAAAAAAGTGAATTTCAGCATTTTTTTTATCCAGTAATTAAAACTTCAATCGTTTTTCACACTTTAATAACGCAAAATCATCTGTTGTGAAATAAATATGAAAACAGATTATTTTTATACAGTATTTTGTCTACATTTATTTCTTTATTCAAACTTTCAGTTCGTGATGACGAGAAACCCACTTAAGTGAAAATGTATTCTCAAAGACGGCTGATGTGGATGGATATTAGCTCTTTAACTAAAATAAAGTACAGAACAACGTTTCGACCTTCTTAGGTCATCTCCGGGCATGAGGATACTTCCTGTTCGTCTTCAAGTGATTCTAAAATACGACCAACAACTCGTCCTGTGAAGTGGGAAGCGATTTTTTTTTTTTAAGTAAGAAAAGAATTTATATGGTGCAGACAGCTAAACAATGTGAGAAAAGACAGAGTAGTGAGAGGCACAACCAGCACACTGAGAGCTATATATCTTCAACCAGCTTTGATAAACTGTCAAAAAGAAGAAGCGAAGTGACTTTCCTCACCCTTTAGTGGTCGCTATCACGTGCCCTGTATATTTATTAAGGCAATAAATAGTGAAGGTTAGACTAAGTGTAAACCACGTGAGGATCCGAATCCACGTGTAGAAGGCGGGTGAACTAAACATTAAAATAGTGTTCTTGTAAACTGGTGCTCACAGAACCTGTGGCGCGTTGTCTTATAAGCGGCACAGCCAGTGGTACAAAATGAAGTTGTAATATGGTGTGATTTAGGTGGCTTCACTGTACACACGCATGTATGTTACTTACCCAGCCTGTTTTCATAGTTATTTATAAGATCGTGTTAAAGTCGAGTGTCTAGTGTATTCAGTGTTGCAAAATAGTTCTTGTTAATGATCCTTTAAATGAACTTAACCTCTGACTCTAACGCTTTGTATACAACCCCAGTGACAGATCTGTTTGATCTTAGGTAGAGTGCTGTAAGAAATACTGTCAGTTTACCAGTAGAACGTGGCCGACTGATGCTTGAAAATACGTAATAACTGGACGGGTGAGCTGTTGAATGCAAAGGTTACATCTCATTTATTGTAAATGTTGACATAAAGTTTCCTCTATGTCGTTGTGACGTATTCGTCTTTGGTTTCACTCATAAGTTCTTAGAATAATGTTTCTTTTCCAGACGATAGTAGTGTGGAGACAGAATCTTCTCGAAATTCAACGAGTACAGATTGAAGCTGCACTCACGAGTACAGATTGAAACTACACTCATCGTCTAAAGTAACATTCAAGGCATCCCTCGAGACAGCATTCCTCCCTCGTCCCTGGACAACTGTGGCAGATATGGACTACTTCAGGTGACTGATGACCCTGTTGGGAACAACTGCTTTCTCATCTTTTCTGACAACAATCTACTCTGCGCTTATTTAATCAGTGTAAGAAAAAACAACAACTTCTCTCAATTCTCGACATACAAGTGGCTGGAGCATGCGCTTAACCGGATCAGACTGATTTAAACTCTCAGGATTTAATTAATCTGGCGATTTGTATTAGACAATATGAACGTTCGCAGAACCGATACAATTATTTGAGGAATGAAAGCGGTTCGTAACTAAAGCAGTCTAATTTCTTCACTGGAAACTCGTAACCTGAGTGTGTATATTTGGTAAATACATCATCCAATAAAATTTCCTCTATCCGCAGCTGTGTTTGCTTAAAGTTTATTTACAAAAGACAGAAAACAGCCTCACATTGTATCATAGTAGCACACACGTCAAAGATTCCTTTCTGTGCAGTTCCTATCCACTTCAGCTGCCAAAAATATTTCAGAGAGAAGGCAAAGATGGTACAGCGCGTCTGGTGTTCGGCTCTAGAGAATGACACCTGAATCAAGTTTCCCGTCAGATCCTCGCGTTCTTTTTCCCGCTTCAACTACAGAAGAGGCGATAGGCAAAACCCTGTAATAAATTACGCATAGGACGTGCTCATGAGTTTTATGGCGTCGCTCTTAGCCGAAGGCAAAGAAAACAACTATCCCTGTTCATGTTTACTTCTTTTCGTTTTAGCACTGACTTTACACGCCGAAGACATCCTTCTGACGTGAGGGTGTGTCGGGGCTGTTGAAAATACCCATACCACGAGCTGTATTCCTACAACTGAAAATTTTCTTGCACGATCTATTACCACACATATAACGAGACTCCTTCTGTATAGTTACCAAAACTGAATTAATCATTTTTTTTTGCCGAATTATACCTTTTCTAATTAGGTTTTCTTCACGAACACAAACGTAAACACATGTAATTATACACATACATATATATTTGATTAAAATGCAATTAATTAATGAGAGTTTATGTTTTCCCGCAAGAATAAATCATACTGAGAACCAACAAGTAAAGCAACAGAATTCAACAGGCTGAGGGAATGAGTACAATAATGGATAAAGAACTATTTGTTATTACAAAATGTCCCGACTTGGCCACGTGGGTCAAAGTGTTTGATTCGTAGTCCGAGGACCGCGGGTTCTAATCCCGGTCGCACCAAACATGCTCGCCCTTTCAGCCGTGGGGGCGTATAATGTCACGGTCAATCCCACTATTCGTTGGTAAAAGAGTAGCCCAAGAGTTGGCGGTGGGTGGTGATGACTAGCTGCCTTCTCTCTAGTCTTACACTGCTAAATTATGGACGGCTAGCGCAGATGTCCCTTGAGTAGCTTTGCGCGAAATTCAAAATAGCATAACATAACTTTATTACAAAAATATGAATAGATCCCAGGAAAGAATTATGTGACCTTTCTTGGTAAGCGCGTACGTTCATTAGTGGACTTATTTATTACGCTGTTTCAACAAGTGTACGTAAATGGATGTATTACGAGTTACAAAAAGTCTGCAAGAACTTAATTTATTTTTCAGAATATATTTCATCGTTTTATATATTTTATTTACTGTTAATGTTTTCCCTGTGGTCGTTTTAAGGTTTAATAAAGCTATTTGAATCTATTTTATACCAATAAACGTTACTACGACCACTTTCAAGTGCACGCTAGTCTCTGACTTCAGCAATCTAACGTCTAGCGGATGTTAAAAAAAAAAAAAGAGAAAAAACATAATGGCGTCGTTAGTCATTCTGTCCGCCATCTTGGAACAAGGCAGCAGCAGACTAGTGACGTGTATCGCGAAAACGAAACGAATTTGAAAGTTCATTTGAAACTTACTGCAGTTTTTACGTTTTACTCGAATGATTACATTTTTGACTTTCTTATCGTAAAGTGGCTGACGTTTTCAATCGTAAGTTTAGAGAAAACGAACGTGTTTTACACGGAACTTGAATGCTCACAATGGCGGCGCGCTTTTATCGAGCTTCTGACTGTAGGACGAGCCGAACCAACCTTAAAGAGAACTGCATCAAAAGAAACAGTCATGTTGAACGTAAAGGGAAGGTAAAAAAATTTTTTTTTAATTAATTGCATTCAAACAGTGTTACGATTCGCGCTTCTCATATCACTAGCGTTTAAAACATTAGCACAAATGTTGTTGGACTTGATGCATGTATATTAGTATTAAAATGGAAACACACAACAGAAGAATGTGTCATAATTTACGAACTATGCTGTTATGAGCTTATCTTACATTCAGTTCGTATATATATCAGTTTACATAGGGTCTTCAAAGTATTGCATTTTACACATAAACATGTTTATAAATAGCATGATGTGACATTATGATTTTGGATAATGTTAAAAATATTATAATAAAAACCCTACAATGCGAAAGATTTCAGGGTCAAATAATTTAAAAGGTCCATCTATCAAAAGCGCTTGGGTTATAGGGTTTTTCTTATTTATATCAAGACCTATCACGTGTTGTTCTCACATCGTGAAGGTGAAACATATCAAACAGTGTATTTATAATTCTGCAGAGTGGAAACTGACTCGGTCAAAAATATATGTCAGTTTTCTGAAAATAGCTTTTTTTTTGCCATATCGACGTACATAAGATACAATCTTGTATCGTCCACAAATTTTAGAAACTGTTACACTTTATGTCATTTTCATTTTGGCTTGTTTATTTCACAACAAATGTGTGTTTAAAAAAAACTACGTTGCTCAGAAACATGAATGTGGAAGACGCTAAATAGAGAGGAGAGATCGTTTATTACGTTCACGTGGAGTGAACTCAAGAGATAGAAAGCCCAATGTGGTTGTATAGAAAGTCAGCGCTTTCCGGTGAATAGGAGTAGAGATTTCTGCAAATTAGCTTCATTTTCGAAGCGTGAGATCTGACACAGGTGAGATCCATTTCTTAGAGTTAAGAGAAACTTGAAGGATGGTTAGCACGACTAACCAGCTACCTGAGATGAGTACAGTTTGACATTAATTCTGCTCTGACAAATTGCAGGCCCTTACCTAACGACTTGTGGAGGAAAGAGGCAACGTTCAGGGACAGGGAATCATAAAAAATCCATCAGATCCACTCCTCTAGTGGCCAACATATTTTAATTATACGACAGCCCCTAAAAGTGGGTAGGGATATTATTAAAGGAGTTCCATGTAAGGCATACCCACCCACTACCAAAACTTTTCTGAGGATATTACTCGAAGCTGAGTTTTGAACTGTGAGCTCATTTTATATTAAATAAACTAACAAACAATGGGCAGGTATAGTGCATAACTCACTGGATCAAGTGCACTTTGTTCAAGCATAACTTATTTTTAGGTATCCGTAACTACCTTTTTAAAGTCTTATTACTAATTTCTGAAAACTTATCATGCAACGTATTAAAATAACTGGTATCTAACGGGTATGGTCACCTGGAGTTAGTTTATCAAAATTGAAAACTAAGACATTCTGAGAATAAAAACAGACAATTTGATTCGAATAGAAAAACAAATTACATTTAATGACACACGTGGATTGTTACGCTATGTGGAAGTTGGTTAGTTCTGTGTTACGATTTTAGCTTGCACTTATAAATAAACATATATATTTATGTTTTAGGCCTCAAAAAATGGAGTTTGTTGATTTCCAATCGATAAAAAAACACCACAAAAACAGTGTTTATAAGCGTTGCGTATCAACACATTGGAATGAACTGGATTAAAAAAAAACACTCAAAGGTTTCAAAGCGTGTTAGGATATCAGGCTGCTTGCGATAAACCTTTCCAATGAAAAACAAAACTTGTAGGAAAATCAATAACAGTCAGGACCCCTTAATGTGAATTCTGTTCCATCACACTGACTAGAAATTAATAAAGGTATTGGAACAGGCGGTATAGAAAGACCATTTCGCGCTGGGGTATTGGCGTCACCGTTGTAGCAAGGAATTGCTTTTTGGACTATATATATTGACGAATGTGTTAGCTAGCTAGTTGTGCCACAAGATCTCCCGCATTCCGCCTGAATGAGTACTTGGGATGCGTCAATCGTTGGTGTGAAATTCACTGATTATAACAGAAACGTAGGATCAAAGCTGAAAACGATCCACTGGAAGTCAGTGGTGTTTCCTCTTGGCTTCCGTCCCAGCTGTGGTAACTGAAAGAAAAATATAATGTTCTTTACTCTCAGTAGCTTTAATATTCAAATATCCGTAATATGTTGTTGAATCATAACCATACATAAAGTAGCTGCAAGTTCAATTTACAGTTTAATTGCCACCAAACAACAGTGTAATTACAATCAAACATATAATTTAACTACATTAAAACAACAGAGTTTAACTACAATCAAACTATAAAGTTTAACTACAATAAAAATACAGTTTAATTACAATCAAATAATATAGTTTAATACATTCAAACAATACAGTTTAATTACAATCAAATAATATAGTTTAATACATTCAAACAATACAGTTTAATTACATTCACACAGTACAGTCTAACTTCAACCAAACAATACACTTTAATTATAGTGAAACATATAATTTAAGTACATTCAAACAATACAGTTTAACCACAATTAAAAAATACAGTTTAACTACAATTAAAAAATACAGTTTAACTACAGTTAAAATATACAGTTTAACTACAGTTAAAATATACAGTTTAACTACAGTTAAAACATATAGTTTATATAAACTCAAACTATATATTTTCTCTACAATAAACCAATACAATAAAATTAAACTATACAATTTCACTACTATCAAACTACAGTTTAATTACAATCCGCTTACAGTTTGACTAAAATCAAACTAAACAGTTTAATTACAATCTGTCTTTACAGTTTAAACACAATAAACCAGTCCAGTTTAATTACAATCAGTCTTTACAGTTTAAACACAATAAACCAGTCCAGTTTAATTACTATCAAACTACAGTTTAAACACAATAAACCAGTCCAATTTAATTACATCAAACTACAGTTTAAACACAATAAACCAGTCCAGTTTAATTACTATCAAACTACAGTTTAAACACAATAAACCAGTGCAGTTTAATTACTATCAAACTACAGTTTAAACACAATAAACCAGTGCAGTTTAATTACTATCAAACTACAGTTTAAACACAATAAACCAGTCCAGTATAATTACTATCAAACTACAGTTTAAACACAATAAACCAGTCCAATTTAATTACATCAAACTACAGTTTAAACACAATAAACCAGTCCAGTTTAATTACTATCAAAATACAGTTTAAACACAATAAACCAGTCCAGTTTAATTACTATCAAACTACAGTTTAAACACAATAAACCAGTCCAGTTTAATTACTATCAAACTACAGTTTAAACACAATAAACCAGTCCAGTTTAATTACTATCAAACTACAGTTTAAGCACAATAAACCAGTCCAGTTTAATTACTATCAAACTACAGTTTAAACACAATAAACCAGTCCAGTTTAATTACTATCAAACTACAGCTTAAACACAATAAACCAGTCCAATTTAATTACTATCAAACTACAGTTTAAACACAATAAACCAGTCCAGTTTAATTACTATCAAACTACAGTTTAAACACAATAAACCAGTCCAGTTTAATTACTATCAAACTACAGTTTAAACACAATAAACCAGTCCAGTTTAATTACCATAAAACTACAGTTTAAACACAACAAACCAGTCCCATTTAATTACTATCAAACTAGAGTTTAAATACAATCAATATACCTTTTAATTTCTCAAAACATCAAGAATTCAAGAATATAAACATTTAACACACACTTAGCTCGTCAGCTGAAAGGAGATTTTATATTTATTGACACTAAGTGCATATGACTCAGGACTTTCCAAAAAGCTTGAACCATTTTGTAGCAATGATATTAAAATTCTTTCTGGTTTAAAGGTAGCTTCAGTTAAAAGAACAGCAAATAAAATAACACAGGTTTACGTTCATGATTAAGTCCCTTGTTGATGTACGAATTCAGATATATTTACCTCTTAAACCTAATTGCAATATAGAACATTTAAAGCACGTTTAACAATAGTTGCATGTTTTATGTTTTTATTGTCTTTGCGAGTACTTTGATTACCAATTTATTAAACATTTACAAGTTCTACCCCAATCACACCATTAACTGGTTCAAACATGTTAATTTTATTCCTGTCACATCATTAACTGGTTCAAAATGTGCCATTTGTCTTCCAGTCTAACCATTAACTGGGTTAAAATATGTTAATTCTATCCCTATCGCACCATTAACTGGTTCTATTATTATCACGTCATTTACTGGTTCAAACTATATCAGTTCTGTCTCTGTCTTGATCGTAAATGGTACATCACCTCATTAACTGGTTTAAAATGCACCAGTTCTATTCTCATCACACCATTAACTGGTGTAAAATGTACCAGTTCTATTCTCATCACACCATTAACTGGTGTAAAATGTACCAGTTCTATTCTCATCACACCATTAACTGGTGTAAAATGTACCAGTTCTATTCTCATCACACCATTAACTGGTTTAAAATGTACCAGTGCTATTCTCATCACACTATTAACTGGTTTAAAATGTACCAGTGCTATTCTCATCACACTATTAACTGGTTTAAAATGTTCCAGTTCTATTGCCATCATATCATTAAGTGATTTAAAATGTACCAGTTCTATTATCATCACACCATTAACTAATTTAAAATGTACCAGTTCTATCACCATCACACCATTAACTGATTTAAAATGTACCAGTTCTCTTATCATCATATCATAAACTGGTTTAAAATGTACAAGTTCTCTTACCATCATATCATTAACTGGTTATATTCCCTTACACAGTCGTTAAAATATCTTCGTACCTGAATTACAACTTGTTAGATGTATCCTAATTTTGATCTCAACCTAAACTCTCTTGGTTTACAACATACTACATTCGTACCTCTGTATTTATGAACTTAACTTATTAGTTACTGGTTGTAAATGAACTAATTGTGTATTTTACCTGTTTTTACAGAACCTTAATTATCGATTAAAAAGTATAATTCCTGGAAAAGAATGCATACTATTACAACTCGTGAACCTCTTGCTGGTTGATTAACAAATACATGATTTCGCACCGTATATAAACCTTATCACAATCAACTGTTAAGCATGACCTTAACACACTCAGCCGCTGGATGGTGATAAAAAATGTCTCCATTTTTTTACCCAAATGCAATAAATAAACAGAGTATAGACTGTACAAAACATTCATCTGTAACTTGTATATATGTTTAGTACTCTAACCACAACATTATTATATATATATATATATTACTCAATGGTTGAACTATGGTTGAACTAAAAGCTATAATAGAGTAAGGCTTAAGAAAGAACATATTGAAAGCTTTTCGATGGTTGAACTAAAAGCTATAATATGGTTAGGCTTAAGAAATAACAAATTGAAAGTTTTTCTATGGTTGAACTAAAAGCTATAATAGAGTAAAGCTTAAGAAAGAACATATTGAAAGTTTTTCGATGGTTGAACTTAAAGCTATAATAGAGTAAAGCTTAAGAAAGAACATATTGAAAGTTTTTCTATGGTTGAACTGAAAGCTATAATATGGTTAGGCTTAAGAAATAACAAATTGAAAGTTTTTCTATGGTTGAACTAAAAGCTATAATAGAGTAAAGCTTAAGAAAGAACATATTGAAAGTTTTTCGATGGTTGAACTAAAAGCTATAATAAAGTAAAGCTTAAGAAAGAACATATTGAAAGTTTTTCGATGGTTGAACTTAAAGCTATAATAGAGTAAAGCTTAAGAAAGAACATATTGAAAGTTTTTCGATGGTTGAACTAAAAGCTATAATAGAGTAAGGCTTAAGAAAGAACATATTGAAAGCACGTGAACTAAGACCACAAAATATCACTGTTTTTGAAATCTAAATTTATTTTTAAGAGTATTCGTTTCAACTTTATATGAATTAACGAGTTTATTTTCTCAAGATGCAAATAAATGTATGGATTGTCACACGTTTGGAATTTCGATTTCACTCTTACACTGGCGATAGTTAAATGTAATTGTTATCGTAATAAAGTAATTTTTGTAACGATTCTGTTTTTGAAGATATACATATGCTCTCTGTGACAGTAATAAAAAAATCTAATATTCTGTTTCTAGTTTTCGCCGCGAATGTTATGATAGACTTTTGATGAGAACCATGAGGTTTTTGAAGTCATTACAAAATGAACGCGGTCTATAAAAAAAAATATAACATAGTTGAAGTGAAACTAAATGGTGTTAAATATCAGCTCTATTTTTCTCTCTATCTTAATAACAAGAAAGCAAACTCTAAGTTTTTCTCGCGTAATAAACAATTGCACGAAATCGAATAATTAAAATAAGGCGATTGCCAATTATGCGTGCGTAACAAAATTATTAACGCTTTCTCGATAATTCTTATGTTTCCTATATCATTTAGAATGGGTTACGAGTTACAGGAGTAAAACACCCAGGATCATACTTGTAGAAATATTGATAAACCTGTCAAGAACTCCATATATTTCAAACATACGCACGTATATATATATCTGTCAATGTTTTTTATATGTTTGTTAAACCAGAAGCCATAAATACGCATCATTCTGCTCTGTGTGTTTGACTCAAATCCCATTTTTTAAACAGAATTGACAGTTTTAAGACTTTATCTCGACGCAATTTATTGATAAAGGATGATTTCAATATATTCCTTATTATAAGATACAGTAATACCAAGCTAAATATACCGCTGACTGTTAATATTTTACCTCCGTTTTAAGTCGTATACAGTATTTAACTCTATTATCACAAACTTGTTAACTTGTTAAAAGCTTTCTTGGCTCTGAAGCGATAAC
Source organism: Tachypleus tridentatus (assembly GCF_004210375.1). Lineage (NCBI taxonomy): Eukaryota > Metazoa > Arthropoda > Merostomata > Xiphosura > Limulidae > Tachypleus > Tachypleus tridentatus. Next base: position 18,594,590 of record NC_134826.1, read on the forward strand.
AACAATGGTTACGTAAAGTATTCGTAAGGGCACTCAGATATTTCAAATTTATTGTTGTTACAGTAGTCCAACTATCTGTTTCTATCTGTTTGAAAACTAAGCATGATGTTAGTGTTAACTATTTCTGTATCGTAAATCCTTGGATTTAAAATATAATAGAAATAAAGCGGTGTAACTGAATACGTCTAGAAACGAAAATTTATTTATTTGAGGCCAAAGTGTTTTAACACGTAAAGAAAACACTGTTCTTAGTACAAATGTTGGGAGCAGGTACAGAATATATGTTTGTTTATTATATTTAGTTTATTTAAAGATAAAATTTACTTGTTGAGAAACACAAGTTCCTGAATTATCCTAAACATACGATTACTTCCTTTAGTAATTAGCAGCATAGCTGTCAGGGCTGTATTGTTACGTTACATAAAAGTGTTACACGATCATATAAAGTTGAGTAACGACAACTTTACGTAACGCTGTTAAAAAGGTACAAATATATTTCAAAATGAGTCATAATTTACAATAGCTATTAAATTGAAACATTAGTTTGGAATAACTGTAATAAAAAATAACCTTTGATAAGTAAATCATTGTGGAACGTAACAATCATTTACTTATGATTATTTCACTCTGTATGAAAACATCCATGTTCAACATGATAGCTTTCTAAATGTTCTCAACACTACCAGTTGCAACGAATTACTGACTGTAGCGAGTTAACCTCCAGATATAACCTTTATATTACATACTACTGAGATTCATATTCTGCATCAAATTCAGTAATATAATATTTTTTTTTTTACGACATTCATTGTAAAGAAGTAATGTTGCTTATTTACGTAAAATACGTAGTCACTCCGCTAATAATTAGTGGAATTAATTACAATATGTGTGGGATTTTTGCTTACATATTATTTTCGTCATACTTATTAGGGACCACTTAACCAATAAAGCCACAAGCAACTCGAGGTATGCAAAAAAAAAATATTTAAAAAGTCAATGAGATCTGTAGTCGGTTCCTTCGGTAATTTTGAGTTACCTTAACATGTTTCCATTCTAAAGTTTTGGCACACAAAGTTTATTCTATTTTCCTTATTGAAGTATTTTCTATGTATGTATCTAATGTAACTTGACTAATTTAAGGTCGTTTAAAAATTATAAACAAGTGTTTATAAATATATATTAGGCTAATGTTTTGATGAAATAGAAGGTTTAAATATTTAACTTATGAGATAGTTTCACGTTTTTAACATACGAAACAAAAAAAATGAAAATTGTACCATACCTCATAGGGACTCGTGAAAAAAAAAACTTATGAAAAGTACACCAAGATAATCGGAGTTAGACGATAGTGGATTATTTCCTGCTAACTATGTATCCATTAATATATTCATATTTATATATAGAGATAAATACGTGTAACACCGTATTTACCTTAAACTCTTAAACATATATCGTAACAAATCGCGTCTTTGAAAATAAGCGGACGAAAGACCTCGTGCCTGAGACGTGTTCTCTTCCACGGACGTACGTACGGTCACCCGGCAAAGGACACAATTGCGAACCACGGCACCGATTCCTGAACAAGTTTTAATCGAAATCAGCACAAACAATTGAAACAAGGACAGTTTTTCAGTATTTAGAAATAGATTATTGACTGGAGAATCTACAGAGACGAAAATGTGTGTCACATTTCGGTTCATATGAAGAAATTCGTTTGCGAATCTATGTTGAGAAAGTTTGTGGTGATTGGCCGCTTGTAGAACCCCGTGTTATTTATTATACAGAACTGTTTCCTGCGAGATCTTAACGTTTATTTACTGGGTCGGTTTAGTTGTTCAGGCGAATAAAAATGGTGAGTCATGTCTGAAAGTTAAAATCTTTGTGAGCCAGGAAAAATTATTGTTGACTTGTTTCGAACGTAAAACATTCTAACTCTTCTTACACATCCGATATGCCTAGAGGGAAGTAGTGCTAAGAGATTTTGAAAAATGTTATTTTATGGTAGGTAGCCCGTGGTCGACCCTGGTGGTCATATTAAAACACGCCAATAATTCAGCCGCGTATAATTATCAACAGTGGCAAACTGTTTACGGGTGGCGAACCCTTTCAAACTAAAATATATTACCTCTTGTTCAACCTCGTGTAGAGAAAATAAATTATCTATATAAGGAACCACGGGATCCCGAAGTGTGTCTTGGGGGAGTGACGAAACTGAGTAATTTTGCTACAAGACTTTAGACACTAGGGATCAACAGCATGACAAAGCGCTTTCAGGGCTTTTGTGGACTAGACCCTGGATAAATGCTCACATAAGTATAAGAGCAAATAACTGTCAACTCCATCTTTGGAAGATTATGTAATTTCTAATAGGATGAAGGTCTTTGGGTGTTTTTGTTTTGTCGTTTTCAGTATCAATTACAGTGTTACCGTTTCTAGTTTCTAGCTTTTCATAAGGACCAATTAAATAAAAACGTAATTATTGCATAGGGTAGAAAAAAGTACACGTGTAAGAAACGAATGAAACCAACAGAACGTAAATGTAAAAACCGAATGTTCGCACCACGTACTTTACTCAGTCGTATTTGTTGAAACACCATATTTCCGACTATGTTTCTCAACCTTCACCAGAAGCCACGATAGGCTAATTAGATCATTTTTAAACATGTGTACCTTATAAGTATTAAGTATTCAGTGGGCGGTTATAATCAGCCAGAGGGCGTGCACCGCTGAGCGTGACTGTCTGTAGTGTTTCGATACGACTGTTGATACGTATAGATTATCCTGAAAAATTCCACTTCCCTCGTTAAATCAGTAAACAGTGTAAACAGTTGCTCTTTTTACTCAGAAACTTAATTAGACGAAGGCAGCTCTTAACTTCATTGTTGCTATTCTTACAATACGTTTATTAATTGTTTTTCTGGACTATGATTCGAAATAAAATATTTTCCTTTGTTTTAGTTGCTATAATGAGATTCGGAAAAGCTTTAAAGTAACTTAACAAACATTCAAATTAACAGTAACAATACTGGAAAATATTGAGCGGGTAAGACCTATTGATTATAACGATAGAGTTTTCAAACTTTTTCGCTATTCAAAAGTTTTCAAACGACACTTAATTCAGTCCAATGCTTGTCGTTGAAAAAAACAACAAGTAAAAACAAATTTACTATCTAGTTATGTGCGGAATATAAAATTCAAGATACACACGAGTATAGAGGAATAGTTGCAGGGATATTTGCTGTGTGGCTTCTCACTGAAATATTGCTCGAGATAGCAAGACTTATTCAAGTGTGTAATTAAATTCTTTCTGAGCAGAAACTCCTGGCGAGAAAGTTATTTATTGGCTCGCTATACTGGAGTGTGACAACCCCCCACATCCTGTCCCCCTGAGACCTTATATAAGCTTAATCTTTCCGGTCAGATTTAAATGAATGCTATACTAGAATTTTTTTATTTTTTTTGTACCCGCTAGAAGTGTTTATTTTATTATTCTTGGTATAACGAAATGCTGGGAAGGCTGCTTCATTAACATTTCACTAAAATGTGTGATTCAACACTAGCAGATAATCCCATTTGCTGGCCATCACATGAATACTAAATGAAATCCTTATTCCAGAAACGTTAAACTTACGCGTCTGTCTCCAGAGTTTCCAGAATTCTAAACTGTTTATCCCCTTTCCTATTTCACGTGCTGTCAAGTTCTTCCTCTATCATCTCAGAATACACCAAATAAAATTTATATATATTGTATTTCTGTCCAGTGGCCGTATACTGAGAGTCATCGCATAACTTAAGCAGGCCCTCTAGGACTTGTTTGTATCTGTATTTTAACAAATCAGTAATCAACCATTATTATATGACACAAAATGTTATGTTTATAATAACAATAATATTCAACCACGTTAAGAATATCTTACCGTTCTACGTTTACTCTGTTGTTGTTTTTTTTACATATGGATTAAAATTTATTAAATTAACTGCTAGTTTGAAACTTGGTATTTCCATCCGATAATAAGAACAAGTACAAATTACACACGGCGCTTAGAAATAAACACATTGAGAAACGAGAGAAGCAAACCAAGTCAGCTGACTGTAGTGTGGTAAAATCAGAAATAGAATGGGACGTTAAAATTACTGTTAGAGAAAATACGTGGTCCTGATGTAGGTCATTTCACCAAATCATTGATCCTATGTATATTTATTTATTTTTTGTATTACCAAACTTAAACTGGACTTTCCAATGTGTGTTTGATTTAAGTTGTAGTACGTGCATTTATCTTACGTATTGTATTATTCATAAAGTCCAGTTGTGCCTGAAAAATATTACAGAGTGCAATATTCCAACAAATATATAGATATGTGTTCTCGCAATTATTGGGATATTTGGACTTTTAGTAACTTCACAGTTTATACTACGAAACAGTGACGCCAAGCGGTTTTCATCACTGTCTCCATTAGGTAAAGATTCTTATTTCTATAACAAACTTATGAAGACAATTATAAGAGTCTGCTGCTCCTTGGTGAAACCAATACCACTTGCTGCTTCAGTAATTTCCAATGGAACACTAACTGACTCTCTATTAAGCAGGGCAAACCTCGTTGTAGTAAGTGTAGAATTATGAAATTTGACAGTCACTTGCGCGTGTTGAAGACGTGACAATGACGTCGATGACATAATTACAAGTAATCAAGGTTCAGTTGCATTTGCAACTGTCCTTAAGCTGCTGACCACATCCGTATACTCACTAATACTTAATGTACTGATTATACTTAACTTGTGTACGTATGAAAATGTATTAATAACTCCACAGTGACCGATTATATAGATAAAATATTTTATTAAGGGATCACAAAATAAATATTTGGTTTTAATTACACATAACCCCTGTTTTAATAACAATAACTTATTGACAAATTGCTAAAAATTTCTTTGGAAAGCAAAGGTGATTTTCTACATTTCAGGCAATATTCACATCACGAGTTCTTCCACAACGAAGCGGAGTTGTGTTTTTATTCAGCTTGTTTTGTTCGAGTTATCTAAAGAAAGAAACGATACCATTAAACTTGATAAAATAAACATTTAAATTTGTTACGTAAACTTTATCACGCTATTTAAGACGTTTTATTTTACTGAAAAGGATGTTCGGATATTTATAGTTTACTTTAGAAGCATAAAATCACTTTTATTTAGATAGTCGTTCACAGGTTTCTTTACAATTATTATGACTACTTTACAGTTGTTTTATAATGAATACTTAGCACAAATTTGCCTAAAACGCCGAAACTCGAAGAAGGTTTTCACTTACAATATTAAAATTCTAAACAATGATTACTGCAACCCGAAAAAAAATAACATTATACTGATACCTTACACACACACATGTATAGAACTATTTTCTTGAAACGTATTATTTGACAGAGACTTAATTTAAAATCATTTGTAATAAATGGTAGCTCCATATTTAAAGTCGGTTCTCTCTGTTAATTTTAATGGAATACGGTAATAAATGCATAGGAACAAGTACTTTCTTATATCCGTACTTACAATATGTTTGATCTGGAATAGAAGAAATATACCTTAATGAATGTTCCTTTGTTTAGTTTTTACTTTCGCGCAAAGCTACTCAAGGCTAGCGGTCCCTAATTTAGCAGTGTAATACTTGAGGGAAGGCAGTTAGTCATCACCACCCACCGCCATCTCTTGGACTACTCTTACCAACGAATAGTGGAATTAACCGTAACTTTATAACACTCCCACGGCTGAAAGGGGCGAGCATGTTTGGGGCGACGGGGATTCGAACCCGCTACCCTCAGAGTACGAGTCGAACGCTTTAACCCACCTGGCTGTGCCGGGCCGCTTAATGAAAGCAAGCTTGGATTAAAATATACATACATAAACAGCTTCAAAACTAATATTAGATATTGGAGATATAACAGCAACCATGTGTACAAACTTTTCTCCAAGAGTTGTGCTGAAACTGGTTTCCATGCAACATTATAAGCTGTTAGTTTTGAAGGATAAAAAAGCAAGAAAGCGTCAGAAATATATGATTGGGTAAACAAACTGTTTGTAACATAAATAAAGTTAAGTGAACTTTGTTTCGTACGTTGCAATCACTTAAGTACAAATAGTATAAAATTCGCCTTAAATAAATGTCTTATTTATAAGTTACACCACTACGAAAGAAATCTCCAGAGATTAACCACCATATAAGTTTAAATTTTTAAATTGCACATATAACAGCGTTGTCAGAACGAAAACGTTTTAAAATAATTCTGGTCCATTAAAAGGTTTTGTTCCAGCAATTTATTTCTGTAAAATAATTATCTGTACTTTTCTTCGGTTAATATTAGAGGCTTGTCAAACTTAAGTAAAACTGACTTAAATTCGTGATTAATTTCTTTGTATATCATAGAAAACGTTTGTTTTTTTCTTCCCCGAAACGTTGAGGTTGGAAGTCATCACACAGTGAGCAATATGCTATACGCGTGCACAATGTTACTTATTAAAATAGCTAAATGTAAGAAACTACTTAGATTTGTAAATGATGCCTGAATCCCCCCCTTTGAAATGAGAACAGTAAATCGATAAGTCATTTCAAGTAGTAAAATATTTGTTTCAAAGTTATTTTATTAAAACTAACTCTTTGTTAACACAGAACAAAGTTGATTAAATACAAAAAAAAAAAAAATACAAACAACAACAAAATGTATTATAAATGTTTGGAAAACCAGAAAGCACTCACTGGACAACCGTTAAGTATTTTTAGTAATATGAAAGTTGAAATTTCTTGATGGCTAAGTTTGATGTTATTTTCACCAAAGTTTATGTATCTTTCAAACATTTCGAAATATGTTATTTTTCATCAATGTGCACGTCATCACAACGATCTATCTTCTGTTTCAGTCGAGTACAAACTTATAGACTATACATCTATCTACTGAGACTAGTATTAAGTAATTAAACGTAAAATATTCTGTATTTTTAGTCTCTTTTTGTTTGTTTGTTTTTCTGATTTTCGCACAAAGCTACTCGAGGGCTATCTGTGCTAGCCGTCCCTAATTTAGTAGTGTAAGACTAGAGGGAAGGCATCTAGTCATCACCACCCGCCGCCAAATCTTGGGCTACTCTTTTACCAACGAATAGTGTGATTGACCGTCACATTATAACGCTCCCACGGCTGAAAGGGCAAGCATGTTTGGCGCGACGAGGATGCGAACTCGCGACCCTCAGATTACGAGTCGCACGCCTTAACACGCCATGCCGGGCCAATTTTTTTTTGTCTCAGTTAATTTAAACAAACAAACAAAAGCGACAGTCAACGCTAATTTAAGCTAACACATTTACAACAAGCATCATTGCGTTTTAATAACAACTATTCTTTCAAGAATATTTATAAAATATTATTATTTGATTTGGGTTCCACCTCTCTCGAGCATGCCATTTAAGAGTGGCGCTGGCCCCTGGGTCTCCTACTCTCAAGAACAATTCATTGGTTAAGCTAAAGTGGGGTGATAGCAAAAATAAGTGAAAACGTAGGGAGCTCTGTCGTACAGTTCCTGGTATGCGTGGATCTCCACGGATAGGAAATACGTTTAAAGAAACAATGCAACGGTTTTACATCGTTAGATAATAGTGTGGAAAGTCTTAGGATTCGTCGTCTGAGAAAAATTATATAGAACTCACTCAGAATAGCAATACGAGTTCATGTTTAAGTTTTTGTCAGTTTTTTTTTCTCTTCAGCTCAGGCAGAACAACGTAATGTATCTATTATTTATGTTTTCTACAACGAAAATATACCAAGACGTAAAATACAAACTCTAAAGGCGGTAACGTTTGGTCACGAAAAGATGTGGTTTTTCATTTTGAGAAAACGTTTTGGTTTTTGTTGTTGTTTACAAAGATGCTACTTGTGGAAACGTTTTCATAGTATTCACACTAATTACAAACACACCAAGCCAGTAAAAGATCATTTGGATGTCAAAATACATTAAGGATATTAAATCAAAAGAAAAACGAACAACAACAGAGATTAAAAGTTAATTAAGTTACAAGTGCATTCAACTTTAGCACAACAGTGGATTTTTTCTTGTTTATTTGTTTTTTAATTTCGCGCAAAGCTACACAAGGGCTATCTGTGCTAGCCGTCCCTACTTTAGCAGTGCAAGACAAGAGGGAAGGCAACTAGTCATCACCACCTACCGCCAACTCTGAAGCTACTCTTTTACCAACACACAGTGGGATTGAGCTTACTTTATAACTACCACCACCACCACCCGCCACGGCTGAAAGGGCGAGCATGTTTGGTGTGACGGTGAACCTGTGACTCTCAGATTACGAGTCGAGTGCCTTAACCACGTGGCCATGACCGGGCACACAACAGTAGAAGATAAATGTCTTACTATCCAATTTCAAGGTCCCCTTGTGGCCCAGCGGTATATTTTCAGACTTACAACGCTAAGAACCGGGATTTGATACCTGTTGCGGGCAGAGCACAAATATCCCATTGTGCAGAAACAAATAATTTCAAGGCTCATTGTAAAATTCGAAACAATGAATAACCACTTCATATTTTGATGCATTGTATTATTAATAATATATGTAAAAATAAGTAAAACATTTACAGAGAACAAACGTTAACCATTTCTCATACTGTATTGTACCATTGTACCATTCACAATATTATCCTTCATTCACGCAACGAGCGAAACATGATTTATTGTAGCTTATATTACCAAACTCGTAAACAGACCTGATTTCGTTCACCGTTTCTTATAAACAGAATAGTTCAGGTTGGTTTGAATTTTGCGCAACGCTACACGAAAGCTATCTGTGCTAGTCGTCTCTGATTTAGCAGTGATAAACTGCGAGGAAGACAGCTAGTCATTACCAACTACCGCCAAGTATCGGGCTACGCTTTTATCAAAGAACAGTGAAATTGACCGTCGCATTATAACGCCCCCACGGCAAGATCGTTAATGGAGATTTGAGCCCTCAACCCTCAGTTTACGAGTCGAGCGTCCTAATCACCAGGCTATGCCAGGCTTAAAATTAATATAATTTGCAGGTCTAGATTTTTGTCTAGATGATATATACCCCAATCTATAAAGAAATTGTTCGATTATGTGATTAATTATATATAACAAAAGTAATCATGGAAGATGATTTTAATTGGAAACACATTTAAATATTTTAATTGGTATAACACTAATTAACTTGTATCTGTTGAACATTTCTTTATCATACTTTTAAGAAAATCTGAATATGTTTAAAGTATCAAAAAACACTAAAATTACAGCTTGCGATTTACGTCTCGTGTTTTCTGAAGTGTCAGAACAAAAACCAAAATTACAGCTTGCTATTTACGTCTCGTGTTTTCTAAAGTGTCAAAACAAAAACCAAAATTACAGCTTGCTATTTACGTCTCGTGTTTTCTAAAGTGCCAAAACAAAAACCAAAATTACAACTTGCTATTTACGTCTCGTGTTTTTTAAATATCAAAACAAAAACCAAAATTACAAGTTGCTATTTACGTCTCGTGGTTTTTAAATATCAAAACAAAAACCAAAATTACAAGTTGCTATTGACGTCTCGTGTTTTCTAAAGTGCCAAAACAAAAAAAAAATACAATTTGCTATTTACGTCTCGTGTTTTCTAAAGTGTCAAAACAAAAACAAAAATTACAACTTGCTATTTACGTCTCGTGGTTTTTTAATTATCAAAACAAAAACAAAAATTACAAGTTGCTATTGACGTCTCGTGTTTTCTAAAGTGCCAAAACAAAAAAATATACAATTTGCTATTTACGTCTCGTGTTTACTAAAGTGTCAAAACAAAAACAAAAATTACAACTTGCTATTTACGTCTCGTGTTTTTTTAAATGTCAAAACAAAAACCAAAATTACAACTTGCTATTTACGTCTCGTGTTTTTTAAGCAAGTAGGAAATCGAGTAGAGCAGTTACGTAAAAATCATAACTGTATCACTTTATTTACTAAATTGGGCAAAGTAAACCTAGATAGATTGTACCTATTCTAACAATTGCAAACTAATCATCTTGAAAAAAAAATCCAGGAGAAAGTTAGCCTTGAACCAGTTAACATCAAGCTTAAGCAACAACCGTAGTTAAAGAGTATTCTGACAATTCTCACCAGATCAACACTTCTAAACTTCAGACATAACACAAAGTTTGATTTAACAGATGTCTTCTAAAGTAATTACTGTAAGAGTTAGAATTTTCATTCCTTTTACTAAAGGAATCACAGTCAGAGTGATAAGTTTCGTTTCTATATATAAATGAATCACAGTCAGAGTGATAAATTTCACTTCTCTATATAAATGAATCACAGTCACAGTGATAAGTTTCACTCCTCTATATAAATGAATCACAGTCACAGTGATAAATTTCACTCCTCTATATAAATGAATCACAATCAGAGTGATATGTTTTACTCCTCTATATAAATGAATCACAATCAGAGTGATAAGTTTCACTCCTCTATATAAATGAATCACAATCAGAGTGATAAGTTTCGTTTCTATATATAAATGAATCACAGTCAGAGTGATAAGTTTCGTTTCTATATATAAATGGATCACAGTCAGAGTGATAAGTTTCGTTTCTATATATAAATGAATCACAGTCAGAGTGATAAGTTTCGTTTCTATATATAAATGAATCACAGTCAGAGTGATAAATTTCACTTCTCTATATAAATGAATCACAGTCACAGTGATAAGTTTCACTCCTCTATATAAATGAATCACAGTCAGAGTGATAAATTTCACTCCTCTATATAAATGAATCACAGTCAGAGTGATAAATTTCACTCCTCTATATAAATGAATCACAGTCAGAGTGATAAGTTTCGTTTCTCTATATAAAGGAATCACAGTCAAAGTGATAAGTTTCGTTTCTCTATATAAAGGAATCACAGTCAGAGTGATAAGTTTCGTTTCTCTATATAAAGGAATCACAGTCAGAGTGATAAGTTTCGTTTCTCTATATAAATGAATCACAGTCAGAGTGATAAATTTCACTCCTCTATATAAATGAATCACAGTCAGAGTGATAAATTTCACTCCTCTATATAAATGAATCACAGTCAAAGTGATAAGTTTCGTTTCTCTATATAAAGGAATCACCATGAGGATGATGACTGTCACTCCTTTTATAGGATCTCGTGTGGTGATGTTTTAATACAAGGTGATCCATATGACAATATACAGGTGATCGTGTATGTATGTTTTGTATGCTGTTGATCTGCATATCAAAAACAATAACATCAAAACTTCGTTACAAGAACCCTTCAAAGCACAGCCTTTAGTTTGACCAAAGCGTTCGTCGAGATTTTCCACGTTTTATTAAAACCCCTAAACAAAATACATTACATTTTTTCAGTTACGTATAGTTTTAAAAATTATCTTTCAATTCCCACAATGATTTGAGAATATTTTTCATCTCTGATATTTACTTACACGTCCGAACGCAGAAATGAGACAATTCAATATAAGTAATTGAGAAAAATGGTTTATAGAAATACAAATGTGAAAGAAAAAAATAATAGTGTTTGATGTACTGAAAATGAAGGTACTTTGTAGCTTTCAAGCGAGAGTTGAAAAGTTCTAGAATTCTTTCAGAGAAGTTTAAGATATTTATAAATAAACAGAGTAAATGAATAAATAGTAGGAACGCAACTGGTGTAGTTTGTCACTAAATGCATTGAACAATTACATAAAACAAGATGTGATTGAGTGAATGATGTGTGTTTTTCTTAGAGCGAAGCTACATTAAGCTATCGGCTATATTCATCGAGGGGAATCGATTCCCTGGTTTTAGGGTGTAAATCCGATGACTTGCCGCTGTCCCAACGAGGGACTATTTCAAGCACTCGTCTACAAGGATAGAGATAACACCTTATTTGACGCCCCCCAGTGGCTCAGCGGTATGTCTGCGGACTTCCAACGCTAAAATCCGGGTTTTGATACCCGTGGTGAGCAGAGCACAGATAGCCTATTGTGCTTAATTCAAAACAACAACTTATTTGACTGGAAGCTTATGAAATCGATATTTATATACAGATTAGGAAGGAAACAAAAATAGCTCGACTAACTAAAAATAATAACATTTCGAGGCTTATTGTTTTGTTGTTTTAATTTCGCGTAAAGCTACACGAGGGCTATCTGCGCTAGACGTCCGTAATTTAGGAGTGTAAGACTAGAGGGAAGGCAGCTAGTCATCACCACCCACCGCCAACTCTTGGGCTACTCTTTTACCAACGAATAGTGGGATTGACCGTAACATTATAACGTCCCCACGGCTGAAAGGGCGAGCATGTTTGGCGCGACGGGGATGCGAACCCGCGACCCTCGGATTACGAGTCGCACGCCATGCTACTATTTTACCAACGAATAGTGTGATTGACCGTAGCATTATAACGTCTCCACGGCTGAAAGGGCGAGCTTGTTTGGTGCGACGGGGATTCGAACTCGCGATCTTTGGATCAGGAGTCGAGTACCTTAACCACCTGGCCATCGAATCTTAGTATCACAGTTATTTGATTTTTTTTCCTTTGCTTGTTTGTTTGTTGTTGTTTTTCATCAATACATCAGTTTTGTGTACCTTGCGGAATATAAAAATAAAATAGTTCTGGGAGAAACCAAACTATAAGAACAGTATTCAAATTCTTCCAGATCCGTGTGATATAAAACACTTACAAAAATGTTTCGCTGTGGTCGATATTTTTCTCACGTGCTTAACCTAATCAATAACCATTTTAAATACAGTGTCTAAGAGGTGGAAAAGAATAACAAACAACGACACCTGAAATCAATTGACAATGTACATTCCCACACGTTTCTGTAGACGAAACGCCGAACAAAGCAACGACAACACTGAGCAAAAAAAAATAACAAAAAAGGAATTTTTATGAAGAAGCGATTGCTTTCTTCCTTAGTATATATTAACTGCACGTGAAAAAAGACAACAGGAGTTAAATATATTGTAGTCGTTAATGAAACGTAAATTATATATTTAACGCAGAACTCAAATGAACTGTTATAAAAAACCAAAAAGAAATACTTTGTTACAGAAATAAGATAATTAATAAACTGTCTATTTCTGCCTTTGTGCTTTTTACGACGTGAAAACTAGTGAAGTGAAACAATGAAGTCAAATGTCCTATCAAGGGAAAAAAAAGGAAACTAAAACCAGTATCACTAACGACGTGACAATTTTAGTTCAAACACAAATATTTACAGTTGGAAAGTGATACAAATAGTTCATTATTTTGTGGAAATAATTCTTGGCTTGAATATTAACTCCGCGAAGCTTACGTTAAATAAATATATATTAGGTGATATTTATAATAAGTTGTATTACAAAATTCATATATTATGTATTATATAACAGGTTGCGTTACAGTATTCATATAATGTCTGTTAAATAATAGGCTGGGTTAGGATATTCATATAATATATGTTAAATAAAGAGTTATGTTAGAGTATTTATATAATATATATACGTATTTAACTTTCACTAATTTACTCACTGCATGTTAATCTATGTGCACCTACGCTCGCAATATTCCAATCAGATAAGTTAACTCAACTTCAAAGGTACTAGGAAAAGAAATAACAAGATAACATTATCCAGAAAGAAACTCTATAAAATTAGTCATTTAAATTAATGATACTTGTCACACAGTCACAGACAAGTGCGCATAACTTGGTACTTCATTTAAAATAAAACAACACTTTCATGTAACTTGGTACTTCATTTAACATAAAACAACACTTTCATGTAACTTGGTACTTCATTTAACATAAAACAACACTTTCATGTAACTTGGTACTTCATTTAACATAAAACAACACTTTCATGTAACTTGGTACTTTTTAACATAAAACAACACTTTCATGTAACTTGGTACTTTTTAACATAAAACAACACTTTCATGTAACTTGGTACTTCATTTAACATAAAACAACACTTTCATGTAACTTCGTAATTCATTTAACATAAAACAACACTTTCATGTAACTTCGTAATTCATTTAACATAAAACAACACTTTCATGTAACTTGGTACTTCATTTAACATAAAACAACACTTTCATGTAACTTCGTAATTCATTTAACATAAAACAACACTTTCATGTAACTTGTAACATAAAACCATATTTACTAAACATTACATTTAACATAAAACCATATTTACTAAACATTACATTTAACATAAAACCGTATTTACTAAACATTACATTTAACATAAAACCATATTTACTAAACATTACATTTAACATAAAACCATATTTACTAAACATTACATTTAACATAAAAACCATATTTACTAAACATTACATTTAACATAAAACCATATTTACTAAACATTACATTTAACATAAAACCATATTTACTAAACATTACATTTAACATAAAACCATATTTACTAAACATTACATTTAACATAAAACCATATTTACTAAACATTACATTTAACATAAAACCATATTTACTAAATATTACATTTAACATAAAACCATATTTACTAAACATTACATTTAACATAAAACCATATTTACTAAACATTACATTTAACATAAAACCATATTTACTAAACATTACATTTAACATAAAACCATATTTACTAAACATTACATTTAACATAAAACCATATTTACTAAACATTACATTTAACATAAAACCATATTTACTAAACATTACATTTAACATAAAACCATATTTACTAAATATTACATTTTGTTAGCGGACCAAATGAAATCAACTTTTTCTCAGACATTATTTTCTTTAACAGGAAAGTTTATTTCTAAACAGACTCAGAAACTTTATAAAAACGGACTTTGGTCAGGGTGGTAACCAATCATTGTCAACCGTTTTCTTTTCATTTTAACAAGTACCAGTTTAGACGGCGGATTTTTATATTTTTTAATGGTGGTGGTAAAATTATTCCTTATTATTAACATTTATTTCGTTTGTATTTTTATGGTGAACTACGTGGTTAAATATACGATTTCAATGTAATATATATTGGGTGTTATAACTTCTTCTCAAATTAAAAATTAACAATCACAACTGATTCAAACTGAATAAAAATTAACAAGAAATAATAGCATTGTTTATGAATAGAAAATACAATTTAAAATCAGCACCTTTTCCTCAGTAAATTTTAATCGACTTCGCGAAGTTCACATGCTGACGTATAATCAGTTGTTCGTTTCGGACGGAACTTTACATGAGTCTGTTTCATCACACATTGCGTTACTTCTTCCTGAATTACTCATAACGCCTCTACTTGAATATTAATAGACTATCAAATAGATCGTTAGTTACCTCATTCCACTTGAAGAATCTGGCATCATAGCATGCATAAAGATTAAATGGAAGTAAGAATGTCCTAAAAATAATTTACACAGTGAAACACAAAGAAGACTTTCGAAATAATTTAAAGAACACGTTCTGTTATCTATAGGACGACAATGACGTACAAAGAACAGTTCTAAAGTTCTTTAGAGAACACGTTCTGTTATCTATAGGACGACAATGACGTACAAAGAACAGTTCTAAAGTACTTCAGAGAACACGTTCTGTTATCTATAGAACGACAATAACGTGCAAAGAACAGTTCTAAAGTACTTCAGAGAACACGTTCTGTTATCTATAGGACGACAATGACGTGCAAAGAACAGTACTAAAGTACTTTAGAGAACACGTTTTGTTATCTATAGGACGACAATGACGTACAAAGAACATTTCTAAAGTACTTTAGAGAACACGTTCTGTTATCTATAGGACGACAATGACGTACAAAGAAAATTTCGATAGTACTTTAGAGAACACGTTCTGTTATCTATAGGACGACAATGACGTACAAAGAACATTTCTAAAGTACTTTAGAGAACACGTTTTGTTATCTATAGGACGACAATGACATACAAAGAACATTTCTAAAGTACTTTAGAGAACACGTTCTGTTATCTATAGGACGACAATGACGTACAAAGAACAGTTCTAAAGTACTTTAGAGAACACGTTCTGTTATCTATAGGACGACAATGACGTACAAAAAACAGTTTTAAGGTACTTTATAGAACACATTCTGTTATCTATAGGGCGACAATGACGTACAAAGAACATTTCTATAGTACCTTAGAGAACACGTTCTGTTATCTATAGGACGACAATGACGTACAAAGAACAGTTCTAAAGTACTTTATAGAACACGTTCTGTTATCTATATGACGACAATGACGTACAAAGAAAATTTCTATAGTACTTTAGAGAACACGTTCTGTTATCTATAGGACGACAATGTCGTACAAAGAACATTTCTAAAGAACTTTAGAGAACACGTTCTGTTATCTATAGGACGACAATGACGTACAAAGAACAGTTTTAAGGTACTTTATAGAACACGTTCTGTTATCTATAGGACGACAATGACGTACAAAGAACAGTTTTAAGGTACTTTATAGAACACGTTTTGTAATCTATCGGAAAACAGCGCCATACGAGGACAAATGTATTTATGGAAACTTCTAAAACTGATAGTGACATGAATTGTCAGAGTTTTGTATTAAAAACATAACATCTTATCCACATATAACCTAGTAGGTCTTAGAATAAATAGTTTAAGAATTTTGAGAAAGGTCTCAGTTTGGTTTAGAGTTGATGATTCATTAAAATTTCTATTTCAATAAATATTGTCAAGTAAACTAATCGATTAATCGGAATTATAATTAAATCAATAAATAATTATCTGATCCAAACTGTTATTTCCAATTATTATTAAAGATTTTTTGTTATTTTTGCTGTCTAGAAATAAAAATATTACCGTTATGATTCTAGTGCCTACAAATACGGGAAATCTCATTTCATAATGTTTAAAAATGTATTTGAAGCTATATCTAATGATTGTTATGAAAACTGATCAGTTTTGTTTCTAATAATACCGCATAATTTTGGAACTTCAGGTTAAACCTCGTAAAATGTAAGGTAAAGTAACATGCAAATTAGTTAAAAATATAGAAACTTTTAACAACTGATAACCGCAAGATGGAGCTTTTTAATATCGGTATAAATTTATTGTAACGCCTCTCCAGGTACATTACGTACACTTGGGTTTCCAAACAAAAACGAAAAAACTCATTCAACAATCAAGAGTTAAAAATACGTAATTGTTAATTACATAATCATATATTTTAGCGTTCGTTGTTTATATACTTACATTCTGTAGAAACAAAGGGGGGATCTTTCATTTGATCTCAATTTGTAACAAGTATTGTTTATTTATTTGTTTTTTACTTTTGCGCAAAGCTGCACGACAGCTGTATGCGCTGACCTTCCCTAATGTAGCAGCTTAAGACTAGAGGGAAGGCAGTTATTCATTACCACCCACCGCCAACTCTTGGAATACTCTTTTACCAACGAAAAGTGAGATTGACCGTACCATTACAACGCTCCCACGGCTGAAAGGGCGAGAATGTTTAGTGTGACAGAGTTTCGAACCCCCCGACCTATGGATCACGAGTCGAGTGCCTGAACCACCTGGCCATGCTGGGCCTAACAAGTATTAAACAAACAATCAACCAGAATATAAAATTATATACGAAATCAAATCCCTGAGCTTTGGCTAACGACAAAACATAACTAACTAGTGAATATATAAACGTGGCCATTCTTTAGTGAACAAAATCTACGTTTAATTTATGTTTAACTTGTGATTGTCATAAATTGAACACAGTACACAATTGCGTAAGAAAACAAGTTTGTAGTCATTACGAACAGCACACAAAATTGCAAATACACATCTCTTAAACGAATTGACAGCTGGTACCATAATTCTAAAGTCACTTGTACATTTAATCTATAGCAATCAAATGGTAAATCTTCAATAAATTATTATTTTTCTATTCTGCTAGTTTTCTCTTTTATACAATTATTCATCAATGTTTTAGGTACAATACTAAAAAAAAATTAGGTGATTATTTCATCCATTAACAAAGTAAATAAACATAAAACAGCTGATTTTTATAATTTTTACTGCAATATACTATCGCTGTTAAGATCCACCCATCATTTAAAAATAATATCATACATTTTTTCCCAAAGTATCCATTAACAACCAATCTTTTTTTATAAAATTTTAACTTCAAAAATTCCTCGGCAGTTAATTCATTATTTCACGTATTGCATAAATTTTTGCCTTTGTAACATAATTATTATTATACGTTGGAATTTAATGACATAGCTTTTATAATTGTCTTGTAGTTTCAAATATTTGGTTTGTTTGAAATTTTGCGCAAAGTTACACGAGGGCTATCTGCGTTAGCCGTCTCTAATTTAGCAGTGTAAGACTAGAGGGAATGCAGCTAGTCATCACCACCCACCGCCAACTTTTGTGCTACTCTTGTACCAACGAATAGTGGGATTGACCGCACATAATAACGCCCCCATGGCTGGGAGGGCGAGCATGTTTGGTGCGACCCTCGGATTACGAGTCGAACGCCTTAACACGCTTGGCCATGCCGGGCCTAATAAATAGATCATCATTTATTACAGATGATGTTTATAGCTAGAGACCAACTTAAGCATCATCTATATTCGAACCTAGAAACTAAACGTTATTGGTATTTTCAGAACATAAACACAGTTGCATTAAGATAAATTACTTATTCCTGGTAATCGTCTTGTGTTGATATTACATATAGCTGCATGTCTTTACAAAAAATTACTTTGAGTGAATTATCATAATTTTAGTTTTATCTGTGTTTACGTAAATTTAGTTTACATTTAACCAAAAAATAAGTTATCAAAATTCATTTTTAAAATATCAATGTTAGGCTTCACTCACGTATTGATTTATTAGAGACTTTAGACCTATGACTGCCAAACCATAAATATTCTAGTAGAATAGTAATGAACCCAAACCCGGACCCTCGAGGGTCTCATTCTCGCAACTATTGGATCACAAATGATAATTCTGAAATATTTTTGCAATTATTATTTTCATTAACCAACATGTCTCACAAGAATAATTCCCAAAACAATTAATTCACCAGATTAATATGTTGTTTGAAAGCCTTATTAAACCGAACAATATACACTTTGAAATTATTTAACGCAGACTAAACGCATTGTAATCTTATGAAAATCTAGCATAATGTTCCGGTTACGTCACATTTTTTATACAAAATATTTAGGTTTTGAACATGTGAAATTTTGCATTTTTTTTACCCAATGAGAAAAAATAACGTACATACGTATTAGTCTATTTGTATCTCATGCAGAAAGTAGTTATTATAGGGTGTTTTTCGAGTGTGTTTTTTTTATAGTAAAGCCACGTTAGGCTATCTGCTGTGCCCACCGAGGGGAATCAAACCCCTGATCCGTAGACTTACCGCTGTACTAGCGTGAGGCGAGTTATTATAGAAGGCATATTGTCGTTCTGTTTTCTTTCCCTCCAGACAGTACATAAATGCAATTACTCAGGATACGTACGGGACGAGACACTGGTAATTTGTTTTAATTCGCACTCGACTCGTAATCTGAGGGTCGCTTGGGGGAGTTATAATGTTACAGTCAATCCCACTATTCGTTGGTAAAAGAGTAGCCCAAGAGTTGGCGGTGGATGGGGACGACTAGCTTCCTTCCCTCTAGTCTTACATTCCTAAATTAGGAACGGCTAGCGCAGATAGTCCTTTTTGTAGCTTTGTGCTTAATTTGAAACAAACAAACGATGCAAATATAAAGGTGTAATGGTAAATGTTTAAGCAACATGATAAACAGTTGACACAACACGAAGCTTAAAGAACTGTTATTGGAATGTACGTGTAAATTATACCGAGTAATAATTACTACATTGTGATCTGAGTGAAAACAGCGAATTTTTAGATCAACTTATAAGATGAATTCAGTGGTGTGTTCTGTTACCGTATGCAATATTGTTTGAGACGTTGACTGGAATCGATTAATCCCGTAGTTTATTGTAAAATAGTTCCGTCAGAGTGACAGCCGTGATAAATGAAAGTGTAGAACAACTCTGGTGCATGCGTTCGTTTTTTAAATCACTATTTTCATACAAGTCACTTTCTTCCTAGCTTCGAGTACGAAGATTATCGCATTCTATTTCGCATGCTTCTCTTTAAAAACATATGCAGGAAGTAAAGAAACGATACGACTCAAAGAAACTGACTACACTCAAACACATTTCTAGCTTAGTAGATCGACATTTTGATAAGTCGGTTTCCAAGGCAACAAACAAACTGCTCAGTTAAAAAAAAGAAGAAAAAGGAAACATAAGCTTTCGACCTTTTTTCGGGTGGAGAGGGGGGCGGATCTCTTCTTCTGGTCTTTTTTTTTTTTTCACTGACCTCAGAAAAAAAGAAAATAGCTCAAATCAAAAGGATAGGACGACTACACATTCAGAGACTTGGGTTGGACGATACTTTGACAGAGAAACCAGATTATAATTAACCAGAAGAGAGCCGTCTGAAGACTAATACATCAATGTCACCCATAGCATCAGTTGTATAATTATGTCAGCATGAAAAGCTTGGCCCTCTAACGTGACGGACAACTACACCTTTAGAGCAGGAACAAAAAACATCATGGGAACAGGTAACATGAAATCACCTACAGAAATTACTTCTCCAAGTTTTGAGCCAATCTTTTACCATTAGGATGTTTTCCTGGGATATAAAAAAAAAAAAATCGTTAGCGCTTTGATAACGCGCTACCTACGATCTTATAAATAATTCTTAATATATATTGATGGCTAACACGTATTTCAAAATTTAAGAATTATGTTGCGACTAAATAACCCGTATCCGTACCTGAATGCTTACCGCGAACTTGTCGTTTTAATGGTACGTTTTTTTTTGTTTCTAGAAGATTAAATGATATTCCAATAAATTTAGAATACGGGAAATAGGTGATGAATCTTAATTCTTTGGGTTTTGGTTAGAAGCTATTTATTCGTCCAGATAAAGGATCAATATTCTTTCCTTGGCCGTAGGAAGATGGATTACAGAGAAATTATTAGTAGCTACTCTCGCAAGAAGAGACCTAGACCTCTTCAGCTGGGATTTACTGGAAAAAAATAGCCTGGAGCAGGATTTTTCGAACCAAGTCTTACGTCTCTCGGATAAAAAACACCAAAAAAACAAGAAAAAAAACACAAGAAAGTTTTGCGTTCAACGCAGCAGTTGGCCAGGTGCCAGGTACGTCAACCCACTTCTGAGACGAAGACCCCTAGTGATGTTAGTAGCACTGCAACCATTTCGTCGAAGGATAGAAAAAGATTACTAAACCACGATTGGTCATTGCTTTATCATTTTACGATTAAAACCACTAGGGATCCAAGCTAAAAACTGTAAGAAAGAGAAAGAAAATAGAAATATGTTTGTAGTTTTGAAAGAGAAACTATTTTGACACCTACCTTCTTCCGCCCGAGATACAAAAAGATAATTAGGAGGAACACTCAGCGGGGTTTAGGATATTCCCCTGAATATCCCCTTCGATATTAGAAAAAATAATAATAATGCGAAGTTAAATTAAATTAATGGAATGTATTTAACTGCAGCTATGCAAGAATTATGCTGTTCGAACTATTTCCACATTAATTTCGTGATTTGTAACAATCGATAAATACGAAGTTTCAAAAAATTCTTCCGTTAGTTTGAATAATGCTTTTAGAACATCGAAGTGTAGTGGAAAAATGTATCAAAGTGTAGTGAAAAAATGTAAAAGTTAATTCCCAACACTAACCAAACTTAAATATACCGGTTGGAAACTGTAATAATTACATCACTATATATATACATTTATTTATTATTTGTAAGAGTTTTGAAGAATAAAACATTATAGAGTGTTCTAAAATTTATTGATTGCTGTAGCAATACCAATAAGGGTCAGTTTACTTTCGTCAAACATCACGACACAATAGGTTTATAAGAATATTCGTCAAAACTTAGACGGTATAAACTTTTACACGTTTCCTATATGGCTCAATTCGCCAGGGTAATTTTTTTTTCACACGTATGCATGCAAATTGCACATTTTTATAGGTAATTTCGAAACAATATATAGTTTTAAATCTTCCTTTTGTGTTCTATGAATCGGTTTTTTTTTTTAATTTCGCGCAAAGCTACACGAGGGCTACCTGCGCTAATCGTCCAACGAATAGTGGGATTGACCGAACTTTATAACGCCCTCACGGCTGAAATGGCGAGCAGGTTTGGTGTGAAGGGGATTCGAATTCGCAACCCTCGGATTACGAATCGAGTGTCTTAACCACCTGGCCATGCCGGACCATATATTCTATGGAATATAACGCACTTCAAACCGAAATACGGAGTGGTGTTATTAACTCTAGCACTAAGGACCTGATTTCTAACTGAATTGAGAGAAGTTGATAATAGTTACAACTCATTTGCTTGATCTAGTTCACATCATCCCAATCGTTGTTCATGAAAACTGATGAGGTTTGTACCGTCTTTGACCGCTGCCACGTCGGTAGTATATCAGTGAGTCCTGATATTGTCGAAAAGCCTCGGATGTGGCAGTTGCCTAGAATGGGTGATTCTTATTTTCCTAATTCGCAAAATTAGCAAAACACACACACAAAAAACCGTGAAACACGTAAATACTAAAGGGAAATGCGAATGATAAAGGCGACTATTCACTTGTTTTATTACTTTTATTACTGAAGCAAAATCTAGTGTTACTTTTGAATATTTTGTATCCAAAATGTAACAATAAAACCGAAGTTTTTTCACAAAATTAGGGTTAGTGACTCAGCACTGTATATCCGATAGCTGGCGTGAAAAATATATACGTATTGTACTGTACAGAGTAAGTTTTTGTTTTTTTTCGTCAAACCTTTCGGCTTTCGTCTGTATGAAGGAAATCTTAGTAGATATAACTGCTCAGTTCTAAAAATCAATTAATCTACAAAGTTAAAATAATTTTATTTCACAAAAGGAAACAAAGACAAGTTGTACCAGAGATTTTGTTTGTTTGTTGGAAATGGCATTACTGACGTCGGACATCAACAAATTTAATTTACTCTTCTGTCGTTAGGTGTCGTTTATTGTCGATGAAATCTTCTTGTTTCTTTTTTTTTAATTTTGCGCAAAGCTACACGAGAACTATCTGCGCTAGCCGTCCATAATTTAGCAGTGTAAAACTAGAGGGAAAGCAGCTAGTCGTCACTCCCAACCACCACCTCTTGGACTGCTCTTTTATCAACGAATAGTGGGATTGACCGTCAATTATAACGGCCTTACGGCTGAAACGACGAGCACGTTTGGTGTGACAACCGCCACTTCTTGGACTACTCTTTTACTAACGAATAGTGGGATTGACCGAACCTTATAATGACCTTACGGCTGAAAGGACGAGCATGTTTGGTGTGACTGGGTTTCGAACCCGCGACCCTCATATTATGAGTCGATCGCCCCAACCACCTGGCCACGTCAGGCCAAATCGTCTTAATATTCTCTATAGTGTGCGTTATAAATATTAAAATTGGAATATGTACATGTGTGTAATTTTACATATGAATATATAAATTACCTAATACGATCCATAACCGTCCACAACTTAGGGTAAATCAAATATGCTGTTTTTACTGTTACAAGTGTCAATGTTCTAGACTAGTTTGACTGTTTTCAGTAAATAGTGTATTTATATCTATTTTCTCTTTTTGCACTTACCTTTAACGTAAAACTTAGAGTTTATATGTAATAAATTATTGTCATTTAAAGTATTATTGGTGTAAAAACTTAAAAGTTACGGTGACTTACGTGGATATAAATACAGGTTTTCGTATTATTTGTTTAAATATTACATGATATACACTCTCTCTTTTACGTCGTCTCCCGCTGGTACAGCGGTAAGTCTACGTATTTACAAGGCTAAAGTCAGGGTTTCGATTCCTCTTGGACTCAGCAGATAGCCCGAGGTGGCTTTGTTATAAGAAACACACACTTATAACATCAAATAAAAAAAGACTTACTTTTACGCCTGCAAATTATTTATCATGTATTTTCATACACACCCTAGAAAGTACGTTTTCAAACCTATAAATAAAATCTTGCTTTCTTAAAATCTCCGCAATGTATCATAATGAAAAGTTCCCAGTGGAAAAATCCCGATCGCGCTAAACATGCTCGCCCTTTCAGCCTTGGTGACGTTATAATGTGACGGTCAATCCCACTAGTCGTTGGTAAAAGAGTAGCCCAACAGTTGGCGGTGGGTGGTGATGACTAGCTACCTTCCCTCTAGTCTTACACTGCTAAATTACGGACGGCTAGCACAGATAGCCCTCGTGTTGCTTTGTGCGAAATTCAAAAACAAACAAACCCAGTGGAAAAAAATATATATAAAAAGTGGAACTGCCATACCTTCAGAAACCAGACGCATTTAATAAATTATTTAGTTAGGTTTTAATAATTCTTTTTATGAAAAAATCACGTGAGGCTATTTTCTGTATCTGCCACGGGGAATCGAGCCAGGATTCTAGGGTTGTTAAGTCCGTAAAATTCCATTGTGAGAGTAATTGGGGCGCTTTAATTGAGCTTTTGGTCTTCTGTGAGAGATGGGAAATGAAACGAAACCTTGAATTTACAAGAGTTCAGTTAATACTAACTGCTTCTTGTTAACACCAATTCATCTTCCACTACAACTAAAACTGGTCTGCGTCACTAGATTCGATTAGACTTGTTCTGTTTGTGACTTTGGAGATGCTGTACTGTGTCGCTGCGTTGTAAATAGTGTGTTTATTGGAAACGGCAAAAATAACGTGTTTACTGGAACATCTGTGTGCACCTCAACAGGATGCGCTTAATTGAAGTGGTCGTAAAGCAATAAAACTTAAAAGCAGTGAGCGCATCGTGGCTTCCATCTGACATCGGGAATGTTTAGTTGAAAGGGCTGAGGGCGTTAACTTAAGGAAGGATGCCGCCCGCTGTGCGACAAAGAACCCAGGTGATAGTGAATGCCCAACAGTCTGGCGGGACAGTATCTAACATGCTAAATCTAAGTAATAGAAGAGAGGCGAGCGAAAAGTTAGACGAATGTTGCCACTAACCTAAGGCGAGAGTCGGGACAAGCGGGCGTCACCGGTACCAGATATTGTGTGTCACTGGTCAGGGAGGTAGATTAGATAGGAGAAAGTTTAAAATGACTAGCCAATCATAAGTCATGCGCTGGATAGCGATTCAGCGATAGGACAGTTTACTTTACATCTTTACTGTTATGCTCAAAAATATAAATATATGATTTGTAAAATTGTTCGTAAAAATGCTGTTTTATTAAAACAGCTACAAGTATTCTGTAAATCAAGACAAAATAAACATCCGAATGGACCTCATATTTTCAGGGCTAATCTTTTTCTTCATTTGGTTGTTGTTGTTTTGAATTAAGCACAAAGCTACACAATGGGCTATCAGTGCTCTGCCCACCACGGGTATCGAAACCCGGTTTTTAGCATTGTAAGTCCGCAGACATACCGCTGAGCCACTGTGGTACTTTTCATTTGGTTTGTTTGTTTTGAATTTCGCGCAAAACTACTCGAGGGCTATCTGCGCTAGCCGTCTCTAATTTAGCAGTATAAGACTGGAAGGCAAGCAGCTAGTCATCACCACCCACCGCCAACTCTTGTGCTACTCTTTTACCAACGAATGGTGGGATTGACCGCATATTATAACGCCCCCACGGCTGAAAGGGCGAGCATGTTTGGTGCGAGCAGGATTCGTACCCGCGACCCTTGGATTACGAGTCGAACGCCTTAACCACCTGGCCATGCCGGGCCCCTTTTCATTTGGACTTTGAATAGACTCCTAAGAGAATAATTTAGAACCTTAAGATTCAAGATTAAATCACACTAAATAAAACTGAATAATGATACAAAAGTCATTGAAGCCATTTCTCTTTAGGTTTCACAGTTGACAAAATGGGCGTGAGTCCAGTCGTTTAAGTCAACAAACTTTCAATGTCCCTTGAACTATGAGCAATCAAAAGCCACAGATGAGATTGATACTGTTTCATTCGCTGCCAGAATGTCGCTTTAAGTTCATTTGAGGTATTGTCGTATTTATCTAATAACCAAATTAGAAATATTGAAATCACGTGATCTTATTGGCTACTCCGAACACCCTAGACACACCCTGAATCTTATTTTTCACCTCTCACATTATGTTTGATTCTCAGTTTCAAGAATGAAGTATAAAAGCAAAGAGCCACTAATCTAGTTTATGTTACCAATTTTAACAGCCACATAGTACCATTTATAAAAACCGTTTAGTACCAACGGTATATTAGCAGTTATATAGTACCAATTTTATATTACCATTCAGTTACAACCATATAGTACCAGCCGTATATTACTAGTTATAGCAACCATATAGTATCAACTGTATATTACCAGTTAAATCAACCATATAGTATCAATGATTACAATTTTATAATAACTTTGTATGGTTGATAATTAGGACACTCAACTCGTAATTTGAGGGTCGAGGGTTCGAATTCCCGTCACACCAAACATATTCGCCTTTTCAGCCGTGAGGGTGTTATAATGTAACGGCTAATTTCACCACTCGTTGGTAAAAGAGTAGACTAAAAATTGGCAGTTACACTGCTAAATTAGGGACGGCTAGCGCAGATAGCCCTCGTGTAGCTTTGTGCGAAATTCGAAAACAAACAAACTAAATAACTTTTACCCCACCTTATGTATGTTAAAGTGGATGGTTAAAGGTTTGCTTAATTCATTGTATAATATCCTACAAAGGCGTTTATGAGCAAATTCATCAAGCAAATCGGTCCTCTTTGAAGGCTCTTTGCGTAATACAGCGTTTCCCAAAGTGTTGGCACGCCCCCTAGGGGTGTGTGCAAGTGATCTCTTGGGAGAAGTGCGATCGGGTAGAGTCAGCAGTGCCACAATATAAACGTGGGACATGATAAGCTGCTTACCTCATACGTAATTGTAAAAAGAAAAAAAAAAACTGATAATCGCCCATAAAACCAGCATAACACAAAATGTGAAACCGTAAGTTTATGTGCACCTCTACAGGGACCCAAAAAATTTGGTGAAGATCCGTCTATATAGGGCGAAGTAGTGGTAAAAAAAAAACGTCCCTCAAAACCGCAAAACTAGAACTTTATATGAATCCTCGCATGGATCTAATGAATCTTCACACCAAATTTGGTGAAACTCCATGTACACGGGGCGACGTAGTGGTAGAGAAACGTCTGTTAAAACCAAAAAGCTAAAACTTGGTATGTATCTTTCCATAGACCTAATGAATCTCCACACTAAATTTGGTGAAGATCCATCTATATAGGGTTAAATAGTGGTAAAAAAATACGTCCCTTAAAACCGAAACACTAGAACTTTGTATGGATCCTCGTATGGATCTAATGAACCTCCACATCAAATTTGAAGATCCACAGATTAATCAACTAATAAGTGGTTATTACAAGACATAATATTGGTGTCTCCGTGGGTAATATCTTGTCATCTATCTCATTCTTTTGTTCCCTCCCTTAAGTGAAACACTGGTATGTCTGCGGAATTACAACCCTTAAATCCGGGTTCCGATACTACTCGTGAGCAGAGCACATATAGACCATTGTGTAGGTTTGTGCTTAACCTACAAATAAACAAACAAACTTACTCTTTCACTCAGAAAAGAAAGGGGTGCGCATGGAACCATATTTTTAAAGGGTTTCTTTATTTGTTTTTGAATTTCGTACAAAGCTACTCGTGGGCTATATGCACTAGCCGTCCCTAAGACCAGGGGGAAGGCAGCTAGTCATCACCACCCACCGCCAACTCTTGGGCTACTCTTTTCACCAACGCAGAGTGAGATGGACCGTCACATTATAACGCCCCCATGGCTGGGAGGGCGAGCATGTTTGGTGCTATGGGGGATTCGAACCCACAGCCCTCAGATTATGAGTCGAGCGCTCTAACCACCTGGCCATGCCAGGGCCATTTATTAAAAGCAGGCATTGATGATAAAAAAGTTTAGAAAATGCTGACATAATATAAAGCTATTTGAAGCTGATCAAACATATAAGTTTGGTAGATTGAAATACTGGTACACGGCTAGTTAATGTGTTAAGTGAACCTTAGAATGAATGTAGTGATGTTGTATACACCATTTCTTATATATTTAGATTTTTATGTATGTATTATACAGCCATGCTCATATTTTCACGTTTTTATTTAACACCCATCAAAATTTGATTTGTTTTCACTAGAGCCTGTACGTGCATATACTAAATGTAACAAGACATTGGTTGATAATGAATATTGTATCTAAAGTGCGTTATGTCTCGATTTAGCTGTTAGGTGGCAAATGGGATAGTCTGAAGTCCTTCGTTTGCACGTGCGCCTGTTCCTGTACCTCATAGCACGCGTTTGCTTGTGATATAATATTCATCATTTTCTCTTTAAACAAATTTGTATAATTACATGGTCCTCACATCCAAATCAAGTCGTTATCCGTGTGTACGAGTACAAGGTCCTCCACATTCGTCCTAGATCACGCCCACACGTTCCCACGTGCAAGTTTATCCATAGCTTCGTCAGTATAAATGAATATAAAACTATGGGAAATAACAAGTTTTTTTTGTTTTTTTCTGGAATATTAACATATTGTAATAGTTTCTTTAGGATTAAGTCGCCCGTTTAAAATAAAGAGTGTTTCTTTATTGTTTAGTACTTAGTGTATTACAGTGTACTGTATTCTTAATGACGAGAAACACACTTAAAATGAAAGAATACCTGGGAAGGTCGAAACGTTGTTCTCTGCTTATCAATAAAAGTAGGAATACCTATACCAGCAGTTCTAAGATACACACTTGTATTCGTTCTGTTTAAGTGTCATAATTTATTTTAGTAAAATGATTGCTTTCTTTATTTGTCTTAGAGCAAAGCCACAAAGAGGGTTATATCCGGTGTCCATCTCAGAGAATTGAACCCCGAGTTTTTGCGTTGTAAGCCCGTAAGATTATCTCTTTCCCCCAATCGAGGGACATTTTAGTTATAAACCAAAAGTGCCAAATTACTAGAACACCTACATCAGTTAAGAAGTGATTTATTTCTCTGAATGAGTATAAACGACGACAAATATATTGAATATAATTTTATTCTATCAGCTAATAATTATATACACGATTAAAGACGAAAATAGTTTTATTGTTCCCCGTTAGAATACATTCCTAAATATTTGTACAATGCCAAAACGTGAGAATAGCTTAAGACGGATTCATAAAACATCACCTATAAACATCCTGGTGAGTATGTACGTACGCGTATTTTTTCTTATAGAAAAGCCAAAGTCGGCTATCTGCTGAGTCCACTGAGGAGAATCGAACCCTTAATTTTAGCGTTGTAAATCCGAAGACGTACTGCAGTCAGTCCCAGCGGGGGACCGTCGTTTTAATGTTTGCATAATAATAATAATAAAAATAACCTGGTTTAACTGGTTGAGGGCCCTAGCATGGCCAGGTGGGTTAAGGCGTTCGACTCGCACCAAACATGCTCGCTCTTTCAGCCGTGGGGGGTGTTATAATGTGACGGTCAATTCCATTATTCGTTGGTAAAGAGTGGCCTCAAGAGTTTGTCTTGGGTGGTGATGACTAGCTGCCTTCCCTCTAGTCTTACACTACTAAATTAGGGACGGCTTGCGCAGATAGCTCTCGTGTAGCTTTGCGCGGAATTCCAAAAAACAAACAAACAAAACTGGTTGAGTTTGATCTGAAGCAATTAGACATGTGACAGGTAGATCTTAGAAATACATTAACAAGAATATTTAAATATCTAAAATAGATAATTGCTTTCAAACATGTTTGTCTAGTATTTAAAAAGTTAGAAACTTTGACGTATGGAAAAAGATCGTTTATTTACAGCATTAATTTACCGAGTTGTATTCGTCACAGATCGCTGAAAATTGCGATAAACGCTTCATTCTGCAACAATAACTGTGTATAATTCGTAAGATATATGACTATTAATGTTATGATTGTTTGGATTTCGAAACGAGACATGTCACGTATGCATATTAATACACAGTCACGAAACCGTAGAAAATAATAAAGAAGAGAAAAAACAAACTTAAATATTTCGTCTCGATGTTTGAAGAAAAAGAAGATAGTGGGAAACACCCTTGCAGCAAAGTAAATGTTTAGTTGATACACCGAACGACAGAGGGAGTTTGTTGAATGAACTGAAGTCCAGAAATGTATGATAAAGGAATACTGGGGAAATTTCGTATTTTAAATGTACTAAACTCACAAAAATAACTAAAAGATAAAAGAAATAATGCAATCTAGGATTCGATTTGGGAATTACATTCGTTAAGATTAATAAATACCCAATAACATTGGATCATCACCAGCTCCTGAACAAACAGATAAGTACTGGGCCTCTGCATGGCCAGGTGGTTAAGGCACTTGACTTGCAATCTGAAGGTCACAGATTCGAATCTCCGTCACACTAAACATCCTCGCCTTTTCAGCCCTGGCGGCGTACAGTGTTACGGTCAATCCCACTATTTCTTGGTAAAAGAGTGGTCTCAAGAGGTTATCTTGGTTGGTGATGACTAACTGCCTTCCCTCTCGCTGTTAAATTAGGGACGGCTAGCGCAGACAGCCTTGGAGTAGCTTTGCGCGAAATTCAAAACAAACCATAAGTACTACGTTAACAAGAAAAACAACAGTTTGGAAATAATTCTTATGTATTGTAAAATAAAACTTAATTGTGACTGATAAATATTCGTAGAAGAATATTGTAAACATAAGAACTCGAAAAATACCAATGTAATATAAATTACATTTAGAAGAAAATGAACAAGAAATTATGTGCACACACGCGTAAGAATGCTTAAGTTTGTTTGTTTTCTTTAATTTCACGAAAAGCTACACGAGGGCTATCTGCGCTAGCCATTCCTAATTTAGCAGTGTAAGACTCGAGAGAAGGTAGCTAGTCATCACCATTCACCACCAACTCGTGGGCTACTATTTTATCAACGAATAGTGATATTAACCGTAACATTATAACACAACCACAGCTGAAATGATGAAAATGTTTAGTAGAACAGGTATTCGAACCCGCGATAGGCAGGTTAGGAGACAAACGCCCTCAGCTCCTCGCCATGGCGGGTTTCGGGTTTGAATTGGTTTTAACAATTCTATAGACGCCATTATATCACTGAAGAAAATGATAGTAGTGTTAACATAACTGACAATAGAAGACAGGTTTATTCTCTTCGGGTTTAAGTTTGAAGACGGCTTGAAGGGGTAATGAAATAGTCACAACACTTTACGAGTAAGAAACGTAGAGCGTTTTGACAAGAGTTCGTCATCATTAGATATATGTTGAGACCTGATCTATAATATTAGTAAAAATGTCTTGTAAGTGTCGTAACCTAAGTATGATATGTTAAAACAAGTAACTTACAATAAGCAATATAACTTGGAGGACGTATTCTAAACGTGAGCGATAAGTAAATATAAGTTACAGGACATCTGTTGCTTTAAAGCAACCTTACTAAGAAAATCGTTTAACTTCTGAATTTGTCGTACAACCTGACCTTTGACCTCCTTAGATTATTTAAGTCGTTTAATTGGTTCCACTTTGCTAATCGGTCGATAGCCATTCATTCGAGGAACTACGCTTTTTTTGCTGCCAGATAAATCTCTTGTTTTGTGCTAATTTAATCTAATATCTGAATGTGACAGCTTCTCTTATAACACATCCACGGTCCCGAAATGCCGAATGCGAATTTGCGGCAAGATGAAGTGGACAACGACAATTGGTTAGTTCCATAGTCTGACACGCTGACCACGAGCTTATACCCGATCCAAAATATCTATTGAGATTTTTCATAACATTATTCTCGATAGTAGGGCAACTGTTTGGTGTGGTTGTTGTTAAGCACAATGTTATACAATGGGCTATCTGTGCTCTGTCAACAACGGGTATCAAAACCCGAATTACTGTCGTAAGTCTGCAACAACTGATTGCTAAAACATTACAAGATTATAAAGCAAAATTCGGAAAGCTATTAAATTATTATTCGATTCACTTCGACGCTTATGGTTTTTAAATAAAAAATATTGTAGATTGTTTTATGAATTATTTTTAGCTGCGGCATAGCGGCTCATAAGACGGCTCTGAATTGTTGTTTATTTTCATAGAAATTTTTAACTTATAGTTCCGTTATCTCTTGACTGATTTGAGATATAAATGCAGTTTTGGCTTCAAGAGGTCAAATCCTTTCGATTATTGCATTCACTATACCCAAGAAGGTATCATAGATTAATTTAGTCTTGTCCCTAAAAAAAATTCAATTTGAGGGTAGGATCGTAAAGATCCTAATGAGTAATAAAATCAAATAAGGTTCACGCGCGCACCACACTTGATGTTACTGACGCACAACAATATAGTTAATAAAATGGTGGTGGTAGTGAGGAATAATCTCATGGTGAATTTACACTAACACTGATGAAATCAATTTCAAATGCCGCAGCTACTGAGAATTCCCTTCTATATTATCATTCACCGCATCTCGACTCTGTGAATGTATCTCGATTTTCACCCTTTTTCACACCACAACTTATCTGTCATCTTACCTGTAAGAATATGAAGCGCACTATTTAATTTAGAGATAAATAATTCACTTAATTATATAATTAACAATTATCTGGATCATGTAAAGTTTACTACCACACAGTTGTACTAATATCATTAAAACTCCCCACGCGATGAAGGTGATCGTTCTAACGATATACGTATATACACAGTTGTTTACGTACCGAGAAAACTTATAATCCTGTTCTGTACTAGCTTTTTCCATCTGGTATACCTCTGCTCGCTTACATATGTTACACCTGTCCTATACAAATAAATAGATCAATGTAAAACACGAAATTTCTGTTTGCATCGAATAACACCGCGTTGGACATGCGTAACACTCAACACTTATGTTATAAAGTGAAAGATGATGGTAGTTTTTAAAGATGCACCATGTTGTTTGGGGAATAGTTCCTCAATTATTACTCGTGCCTAAACTAACCTACATGATTATGCTGTTACCCGATACCTTAACTGACATTATCACACGTTTTACAAATGAATACAAGGTCAGGAATAGACTACATGAATCTATAAGTTTTCCACAAATCCACTACACGTGGATTTTGATTTGCCCAAAAGCTCAGTGAAACAGATCAATGATACGGAAGTTCAGTGAAATTTGTTTGTACGTTGTTAGCTAAATAATGACATCTGTGCTGTGTCCATCACGGCTATCGACACTCGGCTTTTAGGATTATAAGCTTTCAGACTTATCGCCGAGCTATTTGAAACAGTCAATTGGAGTTGATGAGTATTTGGTTGAATAGAAGCGTTGTGTTTCCAGGTTTCTTGGCTGAAGATGACCTTTGATATTGAGATGTGGTTTTCGAGTATATTCAACTTCAAATATTTTGTTATAACCTTGCTGTCAGTTCCAGTTGATATAATCAGTTTCATTGCAAAATAATTGCGAAAGAGAACCCTTTAACCCTAACCATCTTGAAGAACATGTCACAGCCCTTTCAGAGAAAGCATATTTGTAAAGCAACTGTTTAGTGTATTTGAGCCTTCAGCTTCTCTCATAGAAACAGGTTAGTTCGAACATGAAATTGTTCGTCAAATGTTCAGTATTCATCAAAATACCCTAAAAACACAACGCAAGCGAAGCTGGAAAACATCTAAGGCCACTTTGTTTTGAATCGTGTGTTCGTTGGCTCAACCACATTCAACTATGACCTTGCAAATATTCTTTCACTGAAAGGACCGTGACATATTCCTTCAGCCGAATGTCTGTCAGTGTGTCAGTGTACTGTCAAGAGTTTGGGAATAGATGTGAGAGAAATACATAAAGTGCAATTAATATTACACACCTAACACTTATTTTACCTTTGAATAATACAATAAAAATATGCAATAATATGCCAATCATGAATAATATGAAATATATTTTAACCAAACAAATGATATTAATTTGGCATGAATGTTTGTTTAACATGTGCCAGAACAATTACTAATTTTAAAGTTTACCTAACATCTATCATAGGCCTGAACATTTAACAATTTAATGTGTTGATTATCTAACATATATTAGATTAGTTAGCAATTTAATGTGTGGACTTAACGTAAAAGAATTAGCAATTTAATGTATGGACTTAACGTAAAACAATTAGCAATTTAATGTGCCAGTTACATAACGTAGTCCAGAACAATTAGTAATTTAATGTAGTGGTTACCTAACAGAGCCCAAAACAATTAACAGATTAGAGTATAAGTTATCTAATATAGACTAGAACAGTTAACAATTTGGTGTATCAGTTACCTAACATAGACTAGAACAGTTAACAATTTAGTGTATCAGTTACCTAACATAGGCCAGAACTGTTAACAGTTTAATATATCTGTTTCATTGACTTATAAGTTTATCGAATAAAAAGTAACTTTGACATTTTACTCAACACGGGCCAGATATGGTAAGTAATATACGAAACGTTTGATTATGACATATTAATAGTAGAGTGACTAGCTTGAAATACAAGGTTAGCCAGAACAGTGAGTAACTTAACATAGACGTTTACCCGACGCAGAAAGTCTGTTTAACTAATATATGTGATGATGTAATTCAGGTGGCGTCGTCAACGCCTATTTTCTGTGGAGTGAAGCCATTAGTTTCCTCTCCCTCTAAGCTTTACTATAACCAACCATATATCTTACAGCACACGCAGAAAATGGACAGCAGACCATCACTTACTGGTATTGGAAATCAATGGTGTTTGATAAAGCTACTTGAAAGGGGGCCGTTGTAATTTAGAAAAGTTCACTATTGGTTATCAGTAAATGTTGAAATGACCCCGACTAATTGTTTTTTGTTGTTGTTTTGTAAAGTAGTGCACGCGCTTGGCAAAGTTGCATGATATATTTACCTTTGGATACATTTTGTATTAATACATTATTAGTAGTACTTATATATATATATACAGTATCGATACTTAAGTTCAGCAACGAATTTTGAGAGTTATAATTACCCATGTAGGAGGACATACAAATACTTACAAGATTTTGTATCTTATGGACTTCGTAAAACACTAAATCGTATCTAAATTGATTGCAAACTCTTTAGTCTTATGGGCCCGGCATGGCCAAGTGTTAAGGCACTCTTCTCGTAATCTAAGGATCGGGGGTTCGAATCCCTCTCTCACCAAACATGCTCGCCCTTTCAGCCGTGGGGGCGTTATAATGTGACAGTCAATCCCACTATTCGTTGGTAGAAGAGTAGTCCAAGAGTTGGCGATGGGTGGTGATGACTAGCTACCTGCCCTCTAGTCTTACACTGCTAAATTAGGGACGGCTAGCGCAGATAGCCTCGTGTAGCTTTTCGCGAAATTCAAAACAAATAAACAAGTTTTGTAAATATACCAATGCATACCTCGCACATTCGCCTGTCGAAGTTTTATCATTTCGCAGTTCGAAAGTTCCTACAAACTTCTTTTGTGTTATGAAGCAAAAACTGTTTTCCGGTCAGTTCCGGGGGAAATCGAGACTACAAGAAACGCTGTATTTACTCTGTTTGAAAACAGGGTTTGATTTCTTCGCAAACCCTGAAGCCCCTTTTCTCGCCTTCTTTAACAATAAATTTTATTCCTCTACCGTTCACACGTGCTTATTTATTTGCCTCCTCCAGCTGGGTCAGAGGTAATCTTGAGGGCTTATAAAATTGAGGGTTCGAGCTTTGTCGCGGGCACAGTGCAGAGAAGCCATTGTACAGATTTGTGCTTAAATAATAAACAATCAGTTTTTCTCCTGCTTCTTGCTAAACTCTACTTTAAAGTTTCTTTTTTTTTGTTGTTCTAAACAATTACTTCTTTTTACAACTTAAACCACTTTAAAAAAAAACAACCTTGGGTCGACTCAACGTCAATAGTAGGAAAGTAGTTCGTGTGATATCTGTTTGGAACGAGAAAGTAATGTTTTTCCGACGTTAACTGGGGCGTTTTTGCCAGGTTTGTGATATATAAATATAAATACATACCTTAAGAAACAAATAGCTCGGTTTGGAATAGGAATTTTATTACAATTGTTAATGTTGCCCGTTTCTCCAAAAATTGCAGGTATCGATCAAACATCACGTTGTCATGGTAACGACTATTTTCTTTGTGCCGATAAATGCATTCTTCCTTTGATTATCAGAGATCTATCTGTGCCTGACCTTATCAGCATGGGTCGCTCGCATATAGTCGGTCCGTTTGAGAGGGCAGGTACGTTGTCGACAGCGTTGTCCTGAAGGGTAAGCCACCGGATGCGAACGTTTAAAAGGTTAAGTCGACAGTACACAGTAGTGTCATTACAAAGCTGAAAGCACCAATTAAGGGTGGACAACAAGAGCCATACTGTACACTTTAACAAAGTATATCAGTAGGCTATCTTGCTCTAACACAGCCCACTCACGTTTCGAATAACCACGCTGGAAACCATTTCGTGATGTTTCGTTATTATTCGTGTCATTTTCGTGATTCCAACTGCTCTTCAGTTGTAATCTATACAATTGCCCCTAAGTGGCACGCTGGGATGTCTGCGGACTAAAACCGGTACAAACCGAGTTTCGACACCCGTGCTTAATTTTAAAAAAATAAGAAACAATCGAGATAGTTAACTTATTTCGGATGAGACGTTATTGATAGTATGGGTAAAATATGAAAAACGTATTGAGATGAAATATACGAAAAACGAAAGTTCATTCGAACCTCTTTGTAATGAGAGACAGATCTTCCATGTAGCTGGTTAACCATTTTAAAGATGTAAAAAATTTCCTGAAGCCCACCCTGGAGGTATTCTGGTATACCGTCTCAGCTTTGATCTGTCAGACAATTCTGTTGTCTAGGGTGAACTATTTACGACCTATAACAGTGGCTGTAAAACAAAAGAAACTCATGGGGCGCTCTTCATGCTGCCCACAATAAATAGGAATGACCCGTTGCACAAGTTATAGTTATTATTGTGTCATAAGATTTATATGTATATACATAGTTAGCGATGATTTATTGTTATTAACCACAAAGCCACACAATGTAGCTCTTCCAACCACGGGTGTCGAAACCCGATTTCTGACAATATAAGTCCGCAGGCATCCAGCTGTGCCTCTGGGGTGGTCGATGATTTGTAAATTTTATAATTTCGGCTTTAAATTTCTTATTACTTCTATTGTGCAACCTCCCACCTCCACCCACGGCCAGGTGGTTAAGACACTCCACTCGTAATCTGAGGGTCAAGGGTTCGAATTCCTCTTTCACCAAACATGCTCGCCCTTTCAGCCGTAGGGCATCATAATGTGACAGTCGATCCCATTATTCGTCAGTAAAAGAGTAGCCCAAGAGTTGGCGGTGGGCGGTGATGACTAGCTGCCTTCCCTCTCGTCTTACACTGCTAAATTAGGGACTGACTAGCACAGATAGCCCTCGTGTAGCTTTACGCGAATTTCAAAAACAAACAAACAAAAGGTTTGGTATATTGAATATTTGTCTAATATAATCTTTTAATATTATAATCTTTTGTGTTGTATTCTAGGTCATCTGAAACCGTAAATAATAGAATCTATGAAAACGGTTTATTGGAAGGAAAAAAAAAAACAGAATAAACTATCGTTGTGGTCATGATATTAGCAACATTTCGAAACAGTTGGCAAATATTTATTAAACAATACTAGGATGCCTCTTGTGTTGTATTAACAACACATAAATTGATCAATGATACGTAATTGGTAACTTGTTTTAATCCAGTCATAAACATGGCCCGGCACGGTCAAGCGCGTTAAGGCGTTCGAATCCGCCATGGCCAGGTGGTTAAGACACTCCACTCGTAATCTGAGGGTCAAGGGTTCGAATTCCTCTCTCACCAAACATGCTCGCCCTTTCAGCCGTGGGGGCGTTATAATGTTATGGTCAATCCCACTATTCGTTGGTAAAAGAGTAACCCAAGAATTGGCAGTGGGTGGTGATGACTAGCTGCCTTCCCTCTAGTCTTACACTGCTAAATTAGGGACGGCTAGCGCAGATAGCCCTCGAGTAGCTTTGCGCGAAATTCAAGAAACAAACACACAAACCAGTCATAAATAAATTTAGTGGTTTTACTGCAAGGATACATTTTAATTGTTCAAATAGTGTTAAACGTAATTGTGAGACTTTGATTTTATTGTAATAAAGAATATCAACTTGCTTGCTTTCCAATAAATTACAAAGCGATTACAATAATTAAGTAATTAATGATGCACATTATCTTAACAATAATTCTGTTCATGTTATTTTTCATGCAAAATATATTAGATATGTGGTTAATTACAGTAAATAATGACCAATTGTTCATATAATCGTATCTAGAGCTACTTTGATATGTAATACAGTAATAAACAATGACCAATTTTTAGAACATCTTTATTGGTGCCACTTTCATATAGAATATAATCATTTCAAATACATGGGTAAATGTAGTAAACAATAACAAATTTTTAGAACATCTTTATTGGCGTTACTTTAAACATACAGAATACAGTAATTTATATCACGTGGCTAGATACTGTAAAACATTAATTTTAAAAACAGTTTCACTGAAGCTGTTTACCTATTATTTTTGTTTTAGTATGCAGACGTTAATTTAACTTAAATGAAGTAAAATTACCCAGTTGTTTGTCATCAAACACACTTAATAACTTAAAACAAAAAGATTCATTTCTGTACCCTGAAGCCTCTTCACTGAAACACCTTCAAAACTTTCTGTTTAAACCAGAAAACTTGGCTAATTATTCATGTTAACCATTGATTTACATACATTATATAATGCACACGAGAAACATGTGCAAACCGGGATCAGCATTTAAGACGCGTGAACTGAAATCAGTAGGTTTAAGTTAAAATAAAACATGCGTATGTTCATTTCATGTAGACTCTTAAATAAATGTGCGTTCCTCTTCCTCTGAAATATGTTTTACAGTGCCAAGTGATTTATTTTTGCAGTAAGACAAGCTTCAGAATTGCTTTAAATACTCTAAGTCTATAAATAGCGAAGAAAGTTCCTTCTATTTCAGTGAAAGCTGAACACGCACCACGTGATGTATATACTGCCATAAAATAATATCCAAAAGGACCTTGTGGATCTCTGAAATTGCACAACTCACACTCCCTGGAGAAGGCAGGAGGTTAGGGTCCACGAGTGATTCACCGATGCATCACCGATTAGTTGTCTTTCTAATCAATAACACCAATGACGCTGTAAACACTGTGTAACACCTTGAACCACTTCGATCGATTTTTCCGAACTTTTAAGAAACGAGGAAGTTGGTGCATTAAGGAAAATCATTCAAAACAGTTGTGTTCAGTGAAAAAGTTGAAACAACGACCGTGACTTTGTTTAATTGGTATTTGTTAAGCCTACTTTAACTTCAAGTTGATCCTGTACAGTGGATAGAAGTTTCATCTACTCCAGAGAATACAAAAGATTTATAACTCGTGAATCGAAACACAAAAACACAAACTAGTTTTAAAATACTGTTATCACTAAGTATTTTATTCACTCTAGTAACACTAACTTATATCAGAATAGTGTTATCCCTAAGTGTTTGATTCACTCTATTAGCCCTAATATCAAAGTACTGTTATCCCTAAGTATTTGATCGACACTATTAACCCTAATATTAAAGTACTGTTATTCATGAATATTTGATTTATTCTATTAACCCTAACTAATATTAAAGTACTGTTATTCATAAATATTTGATTTATTCTATTAACCCTAACTCATATTAAAGTACTGTTATCCCTAAGTGTTTGATTCACTCTATTTCCTGAAGTACTTTTATTTACTTTCCGGTGTAAAATTAGTTACTTTCCACTGAACTTTTATTTACGGCCTTGTTAAAAGAATGAGTAACATTTATCCCAGCAGGGAGTTAAAATTATGGCCTTCGATACACACCCCTTTACGCCTCTTGGTAGAACTTAAATACTTGATCTATTATCACAACTCTCGTTTTACTTTGGAGCTGTTATATTATTCATGAAATACTTTAACTGTGATACAAAAACACTACAAAATGGAGAGAAACTGTTTTCTAGCTCAGCACCGGACATAAATCATGTTAATATACGTTTGAAAGTCACTTGAAAACACGTTAAATTTGTTTCAGCACCTGTCTTAGCATGCATCACAATAGGAAGCCGTGTTCATGGCTGAACGGCCAATCAGAGAAAAGCACTGCGTTCGAACAAACGAGATGACGGAGTAGCGAAGACAGGAACTGTGCACCTCGAAAAGGAGAAAGTGAGAAAAAAAAAACTCATGGGCTAAAAATCTCATGTCTGATATTTAGTAAGACTCACCCTTTCTCATGGATCTTTAATTGTGAGAATGAAACGAAACACTTCTACGTGAATGTCCAACTATGAGCGACAAGTAAAACGATTTGTCACCTATATTGTGTCATTGTGACCGCAATAACTGTTGGAAACAGTGTTGTTTCAAGGTGTACGTTCACGCTATGCAGTTTTTATTATTTTTGTTTTTTTGGAATTTCATGCAGGGCTACTACAATGCTATCTTCGCTACTCAACTTTAATTTAGATGTGATAAACTGTGAAGAAATCAGCTAGAAAACGTTATCCGCCGCGTGTTATAACGCTTTCAGAGCAAGCATATACAATAACGACATTCGAACTCATGACTCAGTATCGCGAGTTCGAGTGTCCTAGTTACCAGGCCGAGTCAGGTTTCAAAAATAATATTTTGAGCACAAAACTGTCCTGTACTCAACAGGGGTATCGAAACCATTTTTATAAGCCTTCAGACTTACCGCCGAGCCACCGGGAGACAAATTATACAAAGAAATTCCAAAGTAAATATATTGTTTCATATTTCATAAAACGAAAGGGGGCGCTGCAATAGCAAGATTTTCGATTATCGAAAATTTGTAGAATCAGTAACACATTAGATTTTTAAATGTGGAGGCCGATGGATTCATATTTCTTTAAACTTCCAAATAATTGAAACACATTAAACGACTCGAGGAGTTTCACCTGTTTATTAGTTGGGAAAATGAGTCTAAAAAAAAACGTGTATTTGTTAGTTTCTTTGCTTGTGACTACTAGCGTGATGGAATTCAGTGGCTGTGATCACACACCGGGAAATGAACCTCTTTTATTTTAATGTCTTCAGAGAATATCCTTCTGTCCTTGAGAATATTTTAAATAAAGTATCGCGTGTAAGACCGCCAGCACATCACGCTTTAGACTTAATTTTGAAGTCAGAGAGTGTCCAGGAATGTAGGTAGTGGAGTTTATACGCTCCACTCAAATCAAAGGCCCTTTTAACAAGCATTTCGCAGTACGTTCCATAAACTCAACGTTAAAATTAGCGCACCAACATCAAACTAAAACACAACAAGGCAATTTTTGCTGTTCGTGATTCCTAGAATTGCACGCATAATGTATCCCTTCCCTTTCTTCAGTACTGAAATCAGACATAGTTAGCACGTTTGTTTTATTGGATTTCAGACAAAGGAACTAAGTTCGTCAACACTTTCACCTTTGACCTTTAGAATTTACCGTCACTCTCAAAGCGCGCCCTCAACAACAACAAAAAAAAACGGATCGCCATTTTTGTTTTATCAGTAACAGGTCTCGAACCTAGGACCGCACCTCCACAGTCCAAAACGTGAACTACAGGAATGCGCTCGGTTTGGGCTTAGTGTTAGAGCTGAGAACTTCAATTTACGAATGGTTTTTTTTTCATCTTGCCACTTTTCAATTTATATTAAAGTTACGTGTTTTTTCTTCGAATTTGCCAAAGAAACTATTTATATTTCTACGTTCAGAACTGTGTAGGTTTATACTATTTTCTAATCTCTTTCCAGAGTTGCTCCGTAATTCGTCTAACGAATTAAAATATTTACTAAAACTTACTTTCGATACCCGCGATGGACAGTGTATAAAATAGTTCATTATGTTGCTTTAAATTTAACAATAAACAAACAGTCATACTAGTCCTGTTGCATTAACACGGCGATCATAACTGAATCAAATCGACCGTGTCGCCCCCCAGTGGCACAGCGGAATGTCTGCAGACTCAGACCGATAAAAACCGGGTTTCGATACCTGTGGTAGGCACAGCACAGGTAGTCTATTGTGTAGCTTTGTGCTTAGTTCCAAACAAACAATCAATCAGTCAATCGTATTGCTTCTTGAACTAACACTTACAACCACATAAAAAACACAACACAAAAAGGGGTAAAACTACATTTTATTACTACAATACACAATGAGAACATGTAGAGTTCATAATTGCATCGGAAACAGTGCGTCAGAAACTTCGTTCAAATTCTACACTCTTATATAATTGAATTGGTTTGGTTTGTTTTAAATTTTGAGCAAAGCTACACCAGGGCTATCTGCGCTAGCCGTTCCTAATTTAGCAGTGTAAGACTAGATGGAAGGCAGCTAGTCATGACCACCCTCCGCCAATTCTTGAGCCACTCTTTTACCAACGAATAGTGGGATTGATCATCACATTATAACGCCCCCACGACTTAAAGGGCGAGCATGTTTAGTATGACGGGCTTTCGAACCTGCGATCCTCATACTACGAGTCGAGTGCCTTAATCACCTGGCCATACCTGGCCGATTTATAATTGTAACAGGACATGAAATACAAAGTGATTATTAACATAACTTATATATATATTTATTTATAAATTACACCGAAGTTCGAAACCAAGAGTTGAAATGACAGTTTTTCTTCATATTATATAAAGTGGGTTATCTGCTGTGTCTAACCCGGGGAATCGAACTTCGGATTCTAGCTTTATTCCCTAAATTCTTATTTCTTACAATGTGGGGGCTCGGGGGGGGATGAACGGATGTAGCTTTTACTCTCATTAATTATCTCAATATTAAATGTTGCTTCTGTTCATTGTTGAATTTCAAACGGTATTCACATGTTTGTATTGAGTCAGCCCCAATAAAACAATCATTCGCGGACCTGGATGTTGGGGTGAAACCTGATGACCCACATGAATAATGATATAACATATTGGTAAGTCCCTTATTATGATGAATACTGATACGTCATGGAAAACGTGGGTTTAAATTTTTTCTACGTCACAGAAATTGTGTATTTATCTATTTCTTTTGAGTATTTATTATTATTTTTTACGCCAATCAAAAACATCTTGTTATAAACTTTATTTAAGAAACACAATGATAACAATAATATTGCTGAATTTATACTGCTTGAACACAGCGCAGAACAAATACTTTGAACAAACATCTTATGGAGTGAATTATTTTAAATTTTTTACTGGTTTCTTTTTTTCTTTTAGCCGTCATTAAAGCTCAGATGTGTTCAAAGAATTGTTATAACTGCGCATGCGTATTAACTTGAGTTATACCATACAAATTTAGGTATTTATAGCTATCATAGAAGTATCTGGATATTCATTTCGGTATTTGTATGAAAAATGTTTAGTAGAACCTAAATTATTTGTACTTTATTAGTTGAAAATGTTACAGAGCTAAATTTGTTTTCACACACACACAGATATATATATATATACTACTAATTATAAAATGATTTCGAATTTTATGAAATAAATTACGCTGTTTTACACAGCTTTATTCTCCGTCAATTCGGTCGTCAAATCGACCCCTTTGACTGCTTTTACGCACGAATCCTTGTGAGGAATAAACAGGTATTTACTTCTGAGCTACGACCACATCACCGTTCTTGACTCATATGTCACAGACACATATAGGACCATTAAGCTTAGCAAACGAGAGCACAGTTTGCTGAGTGACAGCGGTCATCTCTGGGACTTCATTGGCCAACTTCGGTCACGTGGTCCTTTTTTTTCAGTGAATATCATTACGCCTTGGACGTAAGGGTCGCGGGTGCA
This sequence comes from Tachypleus tridentatus, assembly GCF_004210375.1. Taxonomy (NCBI): domain Eukaryota; kingdom Metazoa; phylum Arthropoda; class Merostomata; order Xiphosura; family Limulidae; genus Tachypleus; species Tachypleus tridentatus. Next base: position 18,638,627 of record NC_134826.1, read on the forward strand.
AGGTGGACCACAAATCATTTGCCCTTCACTTCATTATGAGTTCGTATTTCGGTGAATTTTCGCCCAATAATTGGGCTAACAGCAACCAAGAACATCATTTTGAGCAAAACCCCAAATATGGTGTGAACTACAGCGATAATCATTACTGTCAGTTTGCACCAGCGATTTCTTTCAGTTCACGTTGTCCACAAAACTATGGAAGATTAGACGCCTTAAGCATTCCTGCAAAAACTCCCTTGTATGACCAAAGTCCAGGGGAATATGATATGATACATACGTTTTGTTCAGGTTTGGTATCGTCCCGCTCTGATCAAAATTCATTACCGGTAGAGAACCGAAATTTTAGTAGCTGTAAGTTAACGACATTCCCATCGCCTGGTAATCCTGCCTTCGAAACATCTTCCACGGTAACAAACCAGAGTTATGACGGTAGAGTTCCGGAGTCTTCTAACACAACTTACGCAGGACTGAAGACAAATATTTATCCTTGGATGAAATCCTACAAAGGTCAGTACATGTGCTTGTTTTTCTTTTTTTGGCTGTGATTTCTTTTGTTTGTCCACGTGTAAACCTATAAACTATCTTCCTTTTCTTTCTTTTTTTATAAAACAAGTCTCACGTGAAACCTCGAGACCCGCGTGATCTTTATATATATATATTATATATATTCAAAATAACGCCATTCTACAAGTATGACGTCACTCAAAATACTGGTTAGGGCTAATATTTGTTATGCGTTCAAATTATATCTAGTATTATCTCCCGTTATTGAAAATTTTTCAAACGTATTATTATACCTTTTATCAACAGATTCCGGTCAAGCTTCTAAACGGACCCGTCAAACCTATACCCGTTACCAAACGCTGGAACTGGAGAAAGAGTTCCATTTTAATCGGTATTTAACGAGACGTCGAAGAATAGAAATCGCGCACACTCTAGGCTTAACTGAACGACAAGTTAAAATTTGGTTTCAAAACAGAAGAATGAAAGCCAAAAAAGAAAACAAGCTTCAAGTTTTCGAAGATCAAGAAAGCAGCAACTTGCAGCCTGAAAATGAAGCTAAAAGTGGTTCATTGCATAAAAACGATACAAATGTGGCTACTTAAAATATACGTTCTTGTCAGTTGGGATTTCTGTGAAATTCAAAGAACGTTTGGAAATATGCTTAAAAATCAGGATACCGCATTGAAATAGTTTAAGCCTTCAAAGCAGTGTTGAGCCAAAGTCTGGAACAGTAAAAGTTCTACCCCCTGACAGTCCACTTTTAAGACAAGTAAGCTTAATTTATTGCATGCTATAGAAAGTGTTAGGCCTATTTCAGTTTGATTGTTCGTTCTAAAAGCTTGCGAAAATGTTCAGTGACTGAAGACCGGCAATCTAAGAGAGTACAAACGGGGGAAACTTTACACCTCTGGCAAAGTTTGTTCTTTCACTCCTATTTAGCTTCACACTAGGAAGAGTTCAGGTGTGAGCAGTTTTATGACACTGAGACTGACAAACAGACGGGTTTATGATTGCAAGTTGTGCTGCTACCGAGGAACAAATATACAAGGCCTGTCGCTTTCTAAATTGCTGTGCGAGAACATGCGCATTCGTAACGATATTCTTTTATCCATAATTTGTAGAAAACAACTTGAAAGAACAGGTAAAGAAGTGAATCGGGTTGTACTATTGAAACGGTAAGTTCACAGCCTATTTATTTATCTACGAAGATTACCCTTTAGAGTTCCCACTGGCTCTAATAACACATAATAAACCCAGGTTTAGAAAACAGTTCTTTTCAGTCACGTTTAAATAATAATTATGCTGAGATGACAGTTGTTCTTTAAAATTACCTGCAAAAGTAGCTTCAAAATCACACAGACATATGCTAGGATAGTTAGAAGAAATACACTGGCTCGAACTTGAAATTATTTAGTATGTCGATGCCTTATACGGTTCATCTCGAGAGGGTGTTGACCAAAGGCGAGTTAAGCGGGCATGTTCTAGTCTGCCCCTTTCACCCTGAAGGTAGCTCTCATTTTATTTTATTTTTTTATAGCAGTGCAACTTTGATAGATTGTTTAGGGAGAGCATTCGTGATGCAACATTCTAGAAACGTTGTCCACTATACTTGTGTCTCCACGACAGGCAGTTGCTGTCCATTCTACAAATTTCATCAGAGTGTAACTTGACTAATTATTTCGCCCGCTAAATTTCGTCGTACTAAATATTCAAAACAGTTTGTTTCACCAGAATTTGCATGTTAGGTGCAACTCAGTTAAGTTTAGTCTTTAAATATAATCGCTTCACACTTGTAGACCGACCCATATTATCCTGATAACTTGGACCTGTTATGAGAGGAGTCAGTCATGCCCTCAGTGTCAGAAGAATGAAATCGCATGCTACTAAATCAAAACGAATCTGATATATGTCTTGACATCAACAAAAGCATATCACTTCACAACGAATTTCTTCGAATTGTATGTAAAGTATCGAAATAAGTAGTCACACAAACACATTCAAAAGACAAGCGAAAACTAACGATTACGAAGTAGTAAAGACAGCCACGAGCAACCCTTATTGTAGATGTCATTGGACCAGAAGGTTTAGTCAAAGTGACCATTTGGTTTCTTTGAGTGTTTTCCCAAGTGTTTCTTCCGTACACATGTACAGAGTCATCCAGATAATTACAACCGATGGTATTGAGTTCTATATATAAATATATGTATAGCGAAGTTTTATTATATGAATTTAAACATAAGAGTAAATAAGAGGTAACTGATAAAAATGGATCTTTAGATCTTTCTACACCAACGTTATTTTGTAAGATATATATACAGAATATTTACCTGTATTTGTGATATATCTTGATATGGATGAAAATACGGGTACCGACTTTTTTAAAGAGATCTTGATCATGTCTTTATATTTGTTTTTTTAATAAGATAAAATAATTATTAATATTCAGGTAAATTCACTGAGAACTTTTGTATTTGTGATGCGCGTATATTCCAAAAATCTTTTGAAAGATAGTGTGCGAGGAATTTATTTTATAAGTTCCAAACTTTTTTCGATGTACAACATTATTGTGATGAGTAGGTTGTGTAGTCTTCTTGAATATATCCAGAGCAGAAGTATTTATAATGAATTAACTATGTTCTACTGAATATTATCACTGGATGTATTGAAAGGTTTAACACCCACAGATGTCACCCTCACGTATTTAGAGTGGTACATGATTAATAAATGTGTTACCCATGAGTTGTGTGGTGTGTTACCAACACATAAACTGCTGGCTTTGTTTGTATTTCATGATCACGAAGGTATGAGGTCAATAAGTAATATCTGTTTTGTGTGTGTACGAAAAAGTTAAATATTTGTTAAGTGATAACAGTTTATGTCAGTCAAATGTTGTGAACACTTGAATCTGAACTATCCAATAATGCACATATTATTATTACCGGCGATCTGTAAAGAACAGTTTTATGGATTAAGTACATTGTTTTAGTGTGTCATGAAGCATTGTCATGGCAATGATACAAGGTTTACTTTTTTAAACACGCTGCATCTGAGGCTCACAATGATACAAGGTTTACTTTTTAAACACGCTGTATCTGAGGCTCAGCAAAAGATCTTGATAAGTTAACATGATTACTATTAAAGAAAAGTTCCAATAATCAAATACTGAAGGGGGTGTTCCAAAAATCAAATATTGAAAGTTCCTTTTTGAACGTGAAATGTGATGTAAGATTACCAGCTGTTTGTTCCAAAAATCAAATATTGAAGTTCCTTTTTGAGTGTGATATGTGGTGTAAATTTATTAAATGATTGTAGTAAGACATACAATTGTTGTATACCACTGGTAATTAAGTAAAAATTTATTCATATATATATAAATATATATACATATCTGCAAATAAAGAATAGCTTATTGTGTAGAACTGGTGTTCCTGAGTGGTTTTTATAGAAGTTTATTTGTTTTTAAATGGTTATATAGACTTTAAGCACAGTATTTTCACTGATGTCATTGAGAGTAAATTTGTATGTAAGTGTAATTCCAGACTCTGTAAACACAAAAAACATTATATATAACTTTTATTAAACATCACACCATCTATTATATATATAGTATCACACAGGGATTAACATACATGTGGCTACTTTAAATAATTACAAAGAATGTCATCCAACAAATAAGAAGTTACTTGGAATAATTCATAATTGGAACATAATTTTACACAATAAGGTTTTATAGATTATTTTTATATGAAAAATACTGCAATTTTTAGCACTTCATTTATTTCTATGTATGTAACCATATTCAAAATATAAACACTATTGTAGATAGTATGCAATGTAAGTCTGAGTGAAAACTAGAAATTCTTCACATATTAAAGGAATCAAAGTCAGCATAATGTAATAAAGATATTATTTTATCAGTTTCGTAAACTTGCAGATTAAACTTTCCCTATTCAACCTTAAGAAACTACTTTGTTGTAGATCAGTATTGCTACTTACCATTTCATTGTGGTTTATTTTGTCCAAACAAATCATAACATTATCCATTTCACTTATATTTGTGTTGCAGAAAATGCTTATAATAACACAAAATTCACGAGATTTCCTGGAGCATATTTCAATATACTTATGACGAGCTTACACAGTTATGAGCACATATTAAAACAGTACAGCTCCACTTGACGTTTCCAATCTAAAACAGATTTTAATTATGTAATTAAATAAAATTGAAAATACACTTTTTCCCCAATGATGTTATATATGAACACCTAAAACTTGCACTTTTTTTTATAGCTTCCTAGTTTTAAAACTGCTACTCCAAACCTAGCCCCACCTGATTGCTTAGTATTTATATACACAACTCTTGGATACATACATGGAATTTCCAGTTAAACTCAAGCTCTCAGACTGTTATTGGAAATCTGAGAGGGTAGTGTGTTTTTAAAATATTTACTTTAGTAGAAATTTCTAGTACACAACTACCCAAAGACCGACTCTACGTAACTAGCCAACCCAAAAACTTCCCTTTCGATGTTATTTGGTTCTGTAGTGCGTACGATTTGTTGAAGCAACCGAAAATCGGTCGCCATTTTTGTTTACATTTAAAATCGACATTATGGCGTCGTTTGAGCCTAGGCGCAGGCGCAAGAATGGCGTCATTAAAAAAAGTAAGGACTATACGACAGTTCGGTTGAAACTAAGATAGTCTATAAGTACAAGATCCGTTGTCAACAAGGTAAAATATACAAGATTCGTTAGTTTAGTTTAAGGTAAAATATACAAGGTTCGTTAGTTTAGTTAAACGAGTATTTGGGCATAAAAATGGTGGTCTAACACAATTTTCTAACTGTTGTTAATAAAGATCATTGGATTGCTAATAAAAAAAACACCTTAGGATTAGACGAATGAAAATAAATGTTTAAGGCTTTATTGCTATAGTAATATAATTATGAACCAAATTAAGAGCAAATATTAAGTTATCTTTAACTGTATACGCAGTTAAATTATTCTGAGAATTACTTAAAAATAAAAACCAAATAAGTACTAAACACAGGCGTAACGAAATTTTTACATCTATTACAGTTACGTGTTTGTTAGTTATGCCTTACCACTACTAGACTGTTGTCTAAGGTGACACAACTAAATAAAACCTTGTTCATAGCTTAACAATTGCTATATTTATGTGTGGTATAGTTATGCCTTACCACTAGTAGACTGTTGTCTAAGGTGACACAACTAAATAAAACCTTGTTCATAGCTTAACAATTGCTATATTTATGTGTGGTATAGTTATGCCTTACCACTACTAGACTGTTGTCTAAGGTGACACAACTAAATAAAACCTTGTTCATAGCTTAACAATTGTTATATTTATGTGTGGTATAGTTATGCCTTACCACTACTAGACTGTTGTCTAAGGTGACACAATTAAGTAAAACCTTGTTCATAGCTTAACAATTGCTATATTTATGTGTGGTATAGTTATGCCTTACCACTAGTAGACTGTTGTCTAAGGTGACACAACTAAATAAAACCTTGTTCATAGCTTAACAATTGCTATATTTATGTGTGGTATAGTTATGTCCTACCACTACTAGACTGTTGTCTAAGGTGACACAACTAAATAAAACCTTGTTCATAGTTTAACAATTGCTATATTTATGTGTGGTATAGTTATGTCCTACCACTAGTAGACTGTTGTCTAAGGTGACACAACTAAAACCTTGTTCATAGTTTAACAATTGCTATATTTATGTGTGGTATAGTTATGTCCTACCACTAGTAGACTGTTGTCTAAGGTGACACAACTAAAACCTTGTTCATAGTTTAACAATTGCTATATTTATGTGTGGTATAGTTATGTCCTACCACTACTAGACTGTTGTCTAAGGTGACACAACTAAATAAAACCTTGTTCATAGCTTAACAATTGCTATATTTATGTGTGGTATAGTTATGCCTTACCACTAGTAGACTGTTGTCTAAGGTGACACAACTAAATAAAACCTTGTTCATAGCTTAACAATTGCTATATTTATGTGTGGTATAGTTATGCCTTACCACTACTAGACTGTTGTCTAAGGTGACACAACTAAATAAAACCTTGTTCATAGTTTAACAATTGCTATATTTATGTGTGGTATAGTTATGCCTTACCACTACTAGACTGTTGTCTAAGGTAACACAAATAAAACATTGCTCATAGCTTAACAATTGCTATATTTATGTGTGGTATAGTTATGTCTTACCACTAGTAGATTGTTGCTTAAGGTAACACAACTAAAACCTTGTTCATCGCTTTAAAATTGTTATATTTACGTGTGGTATAATTATGTCCTACCACTGTTACACTGTTGCCTAAGATAACACAACTAAAACCTTTCATAGCTTTAACATAAACAGTTACAGTTTCTATGTCTGGGTGTATGCTAAAGTATATGAGATGAAACACTGATACGAAGAGTTGCCCTGAGTTTCATGATACACCTGCTTAATGTCGTGGTTTAAAAGTTTTAAAACACATCACTTACACACACATACAACCCGCAGCTAAACTGCTACCATATTTGCTGTCTTACCACTTCGTTCGGTTAAAGCGACTTTTCCCGAAGCGCCGAGCAGGTTTGAAGCCGATGAAAACAGCGCTGTTTCCGTCAAACCAGAAGATGCATCGCTGTTATCTGGCAGAAATAAACTACATTAACAAATCTTCGTCATGTTAAAATATTCGGATAAACAAACAGTCAAAAACATTTTAAACAGACGAAATGATGCATGCGATTTTTAGTAAAAAATTAAAACAAACTGAACAAACACTGACAGAAAAACAAACAAACTGCACCACATTTTAAATATATATATTTAAACCAGGGACATTTCTTCGTGTACCAAGTAAAGGACAGTAGTAAAATTAACTTACTATTCTAATTCTTATGCAAGTTGTAACAGTGTGGAACTTCTAAAGGTGTATGCATGTTGTGTTTTGTGAGATAACTATGAGGTCCTGTACATAGCTGTGTTTACCGGGGACTAATAAGCCCAGAGAGCAGAATAGAGGAAAAGGGCAAGTCGTTGTGACTGCGCTCGAATGGCAGACAACTTACCTCTGGGGGCTTTGTGACAACTCACCGTTCCTGTTGTCTCTGACGTAGGCCAGTAATAAATAATTCATGTGCTGAGTAGAAGATGTTCTGAAACACGCGTATTTGGGTTGTCACGTGTTCTGTAGCGAAGAAATTTGAACACGTTTTTATATATATATATATATATATATATATTATTTATTTGGACTAGATGCTATATCCTGATCATGCGTATTCGGACATCTCTTGTACTCTCGTTCCTGGGACCTAAAGACGAATGAGAAAGGGACAGAGAAGAGATAGTTGGAGAATTCTGGCAGTTATTAATTGAGGGGGAAGAAATTATAATGTGCTTGCTGGGTTTCGGAATGTTCTAAGCGCCTCATTCGCCCAGAAAGGTATCGATCACGAAAGAAAATGAGCAGTAGGAAAAGGCTGGATTTCTGAGACCGGAGAACTGACAGTCCCCAAGCATATCGAACCTGGCCTTTGGAAACTTGGAGCACGTTATCAGGCGTGTAACACGCGGCCCTTGCCAGACCAAGGCCCGTGCCTGGAGAGAGTGAGACAGAACATACAGAGAAACACCTAGTCACGCCTAAGACCACGTTTTCGAGACTTGAGACACGGCAGGCTATGAACCAAGGTTTCTGGTAGTGTACAACTGGAAAGGCATGATGTCTCTACCCTGAATTTTAAAGCGACCGTCTACATAACACGAGACTCAAAACTACTACATTGATTTTTAGAGTTTGAGCTTTTAAACTGTTAAACTCTAGTTTCTTGCCTTTATCTTCTTCTAAAGATTCTACAGTACGTGGCAGTACTGTCATAGTTACTGGTGGTAAGTTTATTAGTCACTTCGTAAGTTTGGACTACAGGGTAACTCTGACATTATCAGTGATAACAGCAATAGTAAGTTCCATCTGAAAAAGTCTGATTGAAACTGCCCCTTGTGATCCCTCTGTTTTGAACAGTAGCTTTTACATAAATCATTTTCTCAGTTAATATATTTAAAAGGCGTTCAGTGTGCCGTGAGGCCTTATTCTGTTTTTGAACTAAAGTGTCAGCCTGCTTTATCACTATCATAAAACATAAATTTTCGAACTTTTCAGGGGCCCTTTAAAACAGAGAGAAAATATTGGCGCGATAATTAATCGGTTTCCTAAAAGCTACTTTCCCTTGATGATGTACTTAACCTTTAACTTTTGCACGACTCGGATTGGACATTGAGATCACGTGGGTAGTTAAAAAAATACCATATTTGAAATTATGAGCTTTTAAAAGCGTGTCGGAGGTTTCCCGAAGTGCAATACAGCCATAATTCATCCAAAATTGCGTGGAATATTAGGCAAAATTATTTTTACACCACAAATCACGGTGACCAGATGAGCTCGTATCAGTTTGTCAACTCCCTGACCTCGTGCTACGGCCACCGCGCGCAGGAACCGGCTGCCCAGGACTACTACACCCCTCAGGTGCCGGCTTACAATAGTTGTTACAGCGGTCCAGCATCTCCTGTCCAGCAATATGGACCGTATTCTCAACCCACAGTACCTCACCTACAGAATGGAGATCACACGCATTTTAACAGTTGCAGTCAGCGTCTAAGTCACCCTAACCCCAGCCCGAGCCCGAGAACGCCGACACCGTCAGTGACACCGGTACCGAGCTGCAAATATGCAGAACCCACTGCGGCATCACCGCAGGACCTAAGCACGACTTCCAGCTCACAGCAGCCGGCGCCGAACAGCCCCAAACCCCGAAGTTCCCCACAGCCTCCGCGGCAGTCTCAGTCTCAGCCAACAGGTGGACATCAGCAGTCACAGTCAGCTGGACAGCAGCAGCAACAGAGTTCACAGTCGCAACAAAACCAATCAAACCAACCAGCTCAAACTCAGAACAACCAACAGAAAGGGAACGAGTCGTCAAATCAGCCTCACATCTATCCGTGGATGAGAAAGACCCACGTTGGTCAGAGTAAGTACATTCCAAGTATTATGGTTCGCAATTAAAAAGACTTTCCCTCGTCAACTCTTCCTTTACCAAGAAGGCAGGAGAGATGTTCTTACGGTCCTGCCGAGCCATATCCGCGGTGTGAGCTTGCAGGAGCGATGCAGCTACTTTTCAGCGTAGATAAATGCAGTAAATATTCCTCGGCCATGTGCTGTCAGACGAGATTTCTCCTCCTCCTTCCATAGCACGCGCCACGTTAGTCCTATAAAACTTTCCGCGAGGCCATAATTTTGTCACTTTCTTGACCCAAAGTAAAGAGCTTAGTTTACAGCGAACGGGAATCGAGCCATAAAACTAAACGAGCTCCGGAATGCCCAACCCAACCAGAGAGACAGTTTTATGGTGGCCATAAAACCTGTCACAGAATGCAGAGCTCGGTAAGGAAGAGTTGCAGCGTTGATAATAACTGTTAGAGAAAGGAAGAAATTCGACACTAGGGGGAGAAAAATATTTATTAGTGTAATTATTACGTAATATGAAACAGATAATTTACAGAAATAGTTATAAGATAATTATACCAATAATAATATAATGCAGGAAGTTTCAGATGTGATTTCTGTTTTACTGGTATGGAAAGCAAGCTTTTCATTAAAATATTTTTGTGTTCACTTTTTTTTGAGTAGCGTACATTTCTATAATACACAAACTATCTCCTGCTATTATTATTTTCCTTTATTTATAGATGGAGTAAATGCAATGGGTGAGACCAAACGTCAAAGAACATCATACACTCGCTACCAGACTTTAGAATTGGAAAAAGAATTTCATTTCAATCGCTATCTGACCAGGCGAAGAAGAATAGAGATCGCACACGCCCTCTGTCTGAGTGAACGGCAAATCAAAATCTGGTTCCAGAATCGTAGAATGAAATGGAAAAAGGAACACAAAATGGCTAACACAGTGCCACCTCAGATACCTCACCATCAGGTGATGGTTAATACAGTTCATGGCTTTAGGGAATACAACTATAGTAACAGTGTTTATTAAACAGTTGTAAGTTCATTAGATATATATATATTTTTAATTTAGACGATAAAAAATAAAAGGAATATTGATATAGTAAAACAGATATCGTAAACCCTATGATTTACTGATAGAATTAAAATGGCGTCGTCTAAGAAACGTATTAACAAATACTCATGTATTTTAGATACGAGATTTTGTGAAGTTAATAGTGTGTATTTTACAAAAAGGAAACAACGACAAAAACTATTAATGTGGTCTGTCTGCAGCTGGATTAATGTAGAGAACATGCAGTAAGCTAGATATATAGTTATAACTTTTATTTTGATCAAGGAATTTTAAATCAGCATACACTAAGCCTGAAATATAATTGTAACTGTTACTTAGAAGTCCCATTCATTTTTTCCGCTCTTAATTACTTATTGTGATTTTCACAAATGTTATTTATACTGATAAGATCCCAAATATTTCACTATTAATACTATCTACAGAAAGATAAAAATAAGTATAATACATTTTAATAGAATAAACGAGTTTCAGTTTCGAAAGCTTAATACTAGCAGCATTTAGTAAGGAAAGTTCACAAATTTGTGAGGTTAGTTTTGTCACTTATCAAGTAGAACGTTCTGAAAGTTAACATTTTGCCCAAGGATACATAAACAATTAATTACACCATGCCTAATCCACGGGTTACATGCTACATTTTTAAGTTGCGTTTTTTTCCGTGTTAAGCCTTCTAATCTCTTCTGCAACTCAGTATGAGAAAAAACTTTAGAAAAGGTTGAAACACGCTGTAAATCTCGCTGCATTATATCAGAGAGACATGGAACATCGATATGGAACTCGTACTAGCTTTCTGGTTACTAATGATTAATAATTTAAAGTAATTTTGCTATAGTTTCTTTCCAATATTTATTCAGTTACAAACAATAACTCGAAATTTGACTTCTTACCAATTTGAATTAATATATCAAAAACAGTTTAGGTAAAATTGGTTTGTTTCAGACATCCAAGTTGATCATACTTCATTTGAATTAAACTCATTTGTTAATGTTGCCTAGGTAACGAGGGGTTATATAAATATCAAATAATTTGCACAGAGGATACATTGAAAAAACCATCCAGTTTATTTATACAGAACTGTTAAAAACATAATATATAAATTATTTTTCAATATACGAAGTATTCCAGGTATTTTTTGTTTTCGTAGAAACCTTTGAAAAATATATTATTTCTTGTAATTATTTAGGTGCCCTTGAAATAAGAATTACTAAAATAACTTTAGGTTAGATCGAACCAGCACAAAATAAAATTCATATCGACCTGAATATCCGTTACGTCACTGCTAGTAGTCTGGTTTGTTTTAAATTTCGTGCAAAGCTACACGAAGGCTATCTGCACTAGCCGTTCCTAATTTTGCAGTGTAAGACTAGAGGGAAGGCAGCTAGTCATCATCACCCACCGCCAACTCTTGGGGTACTTTTTTACCAGGGAATAGTTGGATTGACCATACATTATAACGCCCCAACGGCTGAAGTGGCGAGCGTGTTTGGTGAGAGAGGGATTCGAACCCTCGACCCTTAGATTACGAGTGGAGTGTCTTAACCACCTGGCCATGCCGGGCCACTGTTAGTAGTAGAAATCACGGCACATTCTCTTGTGTTGCTACTGTTATTAATTTTTGTCAATTAAGAAGTGTTTTTTTCTGAATAGCTCAGTGTGTTTTTGTTGTTGATGGTGTTTAGAATTTACCTTCAAATCCGTGAGAAACAATGAAATAATTTTAAGAATATTATGCCAAGTAATAAGGTTGGTTTAATCCCAAATGAGATATGATTATTACTCGATAACGCTTCTCTAAATTAAGTTATGTAAGGATATGTCTTTCCTGGCATAACTCTTTCCAAAATATTCTACATAAATGTTACTAATAGAATTACTGATCTTAAATGTAACCCTAATTCTTTTTGTTTTCAGACGTTTCTCTCTTCCACCCATTCCTGTTGATACACAGAATGGTTTTCACCCTTGGACGTAAATCGTACAGAGATGGAAGAAGTTATTTCAAAGTCTAATATCACCATCTTTATTTATAAATATATGCAGGACGTAGAACGTTATTACGTGTATTGCTTATACGTAACTGTTAATTTTCTGTTTTCGTCCTTAGGGTTTGCTCAGCCAAGTGTTTCGTTCTTGTCATGACCATTTTGGCTACACTTGAAAAATTTAGTTTAAAAAAACAAAGGAATTATTTGTTTTTCACCTCCTGATTTTATTGTTCTGATCTACCGAAACGGTGGTTAGATTCGCGTTTAATAGTTTTAATTGTTTGGCTTTCGTGAACAGTTGGCTTTATCAAAAGTTTAAAAAGATATTTCAAAATATTAAAGTATGCAGTTAATTCAAATTCACAGAAAGAAGATTTTAAAAGACTTCATAAGACTTTCTGATAAATCTTGATGGACTTTGGGGAAGAAGATGAGTTTTCTTCTTTGTAATGTAAAGAGACATCGATTTCCAATGGAGCCTGGTGGCAAAAAAAAAATATATATATATATAAAATCGGTCTTTTAGGATGCGAACTGTAAAATAGTAAAGATGGCAGTCAGAATTGTGGTGTCCTGAAACGTCAGAACTAGCGTGGAAGGAGGCACGAGACATTTAACACATACACCATATCTCTTTGAATATATCTATGTACCGACATTTCATTAAGTTTAAGTTATTGGTGTAATAAGATATTTAAGTATCTTAATGTGTGAAATTATAATCTACTTCTTTAGATAATTACATCTATTCAAAGTGTCGTGTGTGTGTCGTATGACTGAAACGTGCACGTGCATATCTCAGGGCTGTGTGAATACATTACGCTATTGTCTTCTAACAGTTTTTTCTGATCATCTATAAGACGTGTAAAAAAAAGTCTTTAGGTACCTGGATTCTTTTTTTTTTTTTTTTTCCCGTTGGTCATGTGTCCCCCTAGCGGCTGGATGTAAGCCTCCAGTATTGGCTGATCTCCGTAAAGCTTGGTAGTATTTCTCATTGTTAGTAGATTTCTCTTCTTAGAATTATATAGAATGGTGACATAAACAGTTTACAACGTTGGAAAGTAAACTCGGGGAGTCATTTTGTTGTGTGTTTCTTTTTAAGATATTGTAGTCAAAATATCTGGATTTTAAATTACAGGACCAAAATATGTCATTCCATTCTTTACAGCTAAATAAAGAGGCTTAACTGAATTTTATAACGATGGAATTATGTCATATTTTGTTATTTTTTATTAACAGAGTATAAAGGATGCCCGTGTTCGGGTTTGTGCAATTCATTTAACCTATCTTGTACAGTGACATTAGAATATGAATATATATTTTCTTTTTTTTCTTAGTTTATAAATACCTTTTACTTTTCGGTATTACTGAGAAAGACACGAAATGCGAATTTGGTTGACAAAAATAGAAGTATTATTACATTTCTTTTCTGTCTTAACGGTTTCACTTAATCCTTTTAATTAAGTAACCCCAGATCCTATTGGTGGAATACGTGTGTAAATAATGTAAATGTAATAATACTATATGACGTGTAGAGTATTATTGTGATGTATTGTTGTCCACTTGAGCTTGGACATGGTTTTGTGTAGGCCTCTCTCAAGGCTTAGTTAATACACTTTGTCATGTTGAAAAATAAATATTATGCGCCACTCTTTGTGTATTTATTGAACTACAATTGATCCCTCAGAAACTAAAGAAATTAATTATCTAATATAAAATAGTTTTATAATAATTGCGTTTTCTATAGAACACTTCTAACAACTACTGGTAACCTTCTAAGAGTTTATTAAGTGGAAAGTAAGGAAAGTATTTTTCATGTAGATTTATTTTAGTTTCAGAATATTAAAAGCTCAGTATAATCCCATAGATATCTAGCTGGAGTTATTTAACAGTGTTTCTTATGGAATTTGTATGTAATGAAAATTTACTTACAAAGGAAAAATCGACAGTTATCACCCAAGACAAAATAAACTGTTGAATTATAGCTAATAAACTTAATTTCTATAATGCCAATCAAAGCACTTGTAGAAAACTACAACCTTCAGTCTGAAATTGTAATTTTTCGTTTTTGGAAGTAACTAGTTGGAGTATAGCATGCAATTAATTTAATAAATGTGAATGGGTAACAGGCTCAAAAAATATTTTAGCACATTTTATTCAATAATATAGTTTTCTTCTCAGCTGCTAGCCAATCCCTGCCTTTCTTTTTCTATATATAACAGTTTGCCTGTATTTACAACATATACGAAAACTTTCTATATGAACTTTCAGTAGAAACTCTTTTCAAGAGCTAAGCCTATTTTCATTCAATTAGTTACATAGTGCAACACAGTTTTTTAACAAGACGATATTTCGTTTTCATTTAACTTATGATGTAAGTAGTAGTGTTGTCTTTAGTTAGAACGCCCTCTCGCTTTTCCTGTTGTTTTTTTTTTTTCGTAAAGCTCTTGGAAAATGTTTCTGTTGCTGTTTATCAATATTTCAATGCAAAGAAACAACACTGTTTGTATTAAAAAAAAAAGAGTCTTTACTGTTTACATGATTCAGAAACATAATATATTTCGTATTTAAGAAAGAAACAAAACAATTCCAACCTTTTAGGCTTACGAAATTTTAATCCTAAAATAATTTGAAAGATTAATTTTGTGAATTATTGAAATACCGTTACAAACCTTAATAACAATGAGTAAAATGGAATTTGTTTAGAAATTGATCATTTTTCTTTTATATAATTATATAAAACAAGTTAATTATGAATAACAAATGTTATCTGTTACACACCTTATCCGTCATTCACAGAGTATTATGTCTAAAATCCCATAGGTGGCGCTGTAATATGGCATTCATTTAATTTTTTTTAAATATTATTTTGGGTGTGGAAGTTTGTTTGGTGTAAAATCTATTTTTTGCACGTACGTTTTAACCTTTAATTCCCTATTAAGACCTGAGGTTTCCCAGCTAACTAAATCTTATTGTTGTAGAAATAGAACAACAGTGAATGTTTGAGCAAAAATTAAACCAACAATTGGATTCTGTTTGTATCAATCACATTTACTGAGAATAAATAAAATTATATTTCACTGCTTAACCTTTGGAAACCTGTAAAGAATATCTATACAATTAAACATATATACTGTCTTTATGAATATTTGCAACTAGCACAATATCGTGGCAAATTCATGCTCACTGGCATAAGCGATAATAAAAATCTAATAAACAAGAACTAACAATACTAAACCTGTGAAACTAGTATAGTAAAATGTGTTTGAAACTTATGCGATTGTTTGTTTGCTTTGAATTTCGCGCAAAAAATAGTGCAAAACATAATTCGTCTGCTGAAATAGGTTTGGTGTTTTATTTTTTACAGTGGGCATTTGATCATTTAAATTTGCATTTCCGTCCAAGTAGATGATGTAGACTTTCCCTGCTAGGGTTTGCCTTGTTTACCAAGCATTATCTATTTGTGAAATAAATAATGAAAAAAAATCGGAAAAGAAACTCCAAGCCAACATGTGGCGCCCTCAAACGAGTATCTGTTTAAACATCTGTTGAGCAGAGAAAATGAACGTTTTCCGGAACTAAAGCTTTTTGGTAATAAGGTGAGAGTTGATATTTAAACATGAGTTAGTTATCTTTGTAGCAAAACTTATAAATGTTTTAAAAAGTAGATTATAATAAAAAACAACAACTGTAAAAAGCAAAACTTGTTCGAACAACTTCAATTCAATTCTGATAACGAGTTTTTGTTCACGCATATACGTATATTACTTGGTGAATAAAGTGATGTATATAATATGAAAACGCCTAAGATTATGCTTGTTAAACGTCATGCCAGAGCCATAAATTTATATATATGTAATATAGATCTAAGTTCTATCATATCTATCTAAGTTCATCATATTTGAAATGCACTTTTCTAGGAGCAATTTAGGCTTAACTCTATAATAAGAACATATGATGACTATACTTACATCTTATTTTAAACCCTGATATGTAAGTCCACAGTTTATAACATATTTATTTCAACGAATATAATTTCTTAGTTTTTAAAACCAGTGTTATAGATTGAAAAACACGTTTAATATAGTCTTATATTTTTATTAATTAATTGTAATTTATTTATTTATACTTATTAAGAAATCAGTTACTGGTGAAAATCATTAAGTTGATGCGTTTGTGTGTGTGTGTTTTTTTCGTACAGTGACATTCAGTTAAAGATTCTTCATAAAACCCCAAAGTAGCGGGAGGGATTTACCATGAAATCTGAGAAAATGTAACATATGTATTGTTACTATCACACAAAAATTCTTTCTTTTACGTATAAGCAGAATTTAAAGTTCAAATTACATAAAAATGATAACACAAATATACACAAACATGATACGTGACTCCAATGTAAAAAAAACTGACTCAAAAATACACTTAAATTTAGAGAAAAACTCACTTCAAAATGCACCCAGACGCAAGAAAATAAGACTTGAAAATATACCGAAACGTAAAAATTGCCCTCAAATATATACACAAACTACCTTCAAAAATATATTCAAATGTAAAAAATGAATTCAAAAATATACTGAAGTTTACACAAGAAATCGATTCCAAAATTATATTCAAACGTATACAAAATTACCCTTCAAAACTATGCTCAACAAAAAATGACTCCACAATTATACTCAAATTTAGAGAAAAAGTGACTCAAAAATATGTACCCCTACCCCAAAAAATTATTTCAAAACTATACTCAAATGAAAAATCACTCCACAAATATACTCAAATGTACACAAAAACTGACTTAAAATGTGTATCCATACCCAAAATAACTTATTTCAAAACTATACTGAAGCTTAAAAACTGGCTCCAAAATATACTCAAATCTACACAAGAAACTGCCTCCAGAAATATATTCAAACGTATACAAAAACAGCCTTCAAAAATATACTCAAATCTACACAAGAAACTGCCTCCAGAAATATATTCAAACGTATACAAAACAGCCTTCAAAAAATATACTCAAATCTGCACAAGAAACTGCCTCCAGAAATATATTCAAACGTATACAAAAACAACCTTCAAAAATATACTCAAATCTGCACAAGAAACTGCCTCCAGAAATATATTCAAACGTATACAAAAACAGCCTTCAAAAATATACTCAAATCTACACAAGAAACTGCCTCCAGAAATATATTCAAACGTATACAAAAACAACCTTCAAAAATATACTCAAATCTGCACAAGAAACTGCCTCCAGAAATATATTCAAACGTATACAAAAACAACCTTCAAAAATATACTCAAATCTACACAAGAAACTGCCTCCAGAAATATATTCAAACGTATACAAAAACAGCCTTCAAAAATATACTCGAATCTACACAAGAAACTGCCTCCAGAAATATATTCAAACGTATACAAAAACAGCCTTCAAAAATATACTCAAATCTGCACAAGAAACTGCCTCCAGAAATATATTCAAACGTATACAAAAACAGCCTTCAAAAATATACTCAAACGTAGAAAATGACTCCAAAAATGTACCCTTAACCAGTGCATAAGAAACTTGCAGCGCATTTTGTATATCAAACAAGTTGTACATATATAATTCTACTTTAGGGGTGGAAACACCTTAGTAAACAAAATATTTATTTATTTATTGAGAAAATGAAAAAAAAATAAATATTATATGCTTTTAACCATTATGTTTTAAAGGTAAATAAAACTTGTATATACGTTAGACGACTCTGAAATTTCATTATTGTTGAATATCCTATGAATGAGAAATGGAAGTGCTCGACCCTGGTGGTTTCTACGTCAGGTGGTCTTTTGTGTTTATGTTTAACCAACGAGTAAGTAAGTTGTAGTTTTACTGGATCTGTGAGTTGTGGTTACAGTTTTTGATACCATTGTGGGCGTGTCCGTGTTCATCCATCATTCGAAAGCGATGCACGAGAGTTCTTGAATGTGAAGAGAAATTTTTCGATACATGAGTTGTTGTTGTTTTTTAGTACGGGATTTCTTTTCCATAAAACTTTAAGTATTATGTTCGAGCAAAATAAAGATAAGAGAACTAAATATATGGTATCTTGATTGGAAAATTTCTTCAAACGCATTCGTTGTGGAAGCCCTGGAATAATATCTATTAACTTTTGTTTTTACTTAAGATGGAGTATGTTCAGTGAACTTGGTAAGTTAATACATTTTCACGGTGAAAAATATGTGACGTTTTTAGGCTACACAGCTAAACTTCACACTAATATCAGTTTGTTTTTTTTATTATTATTTTTTGTCTCACGAAATTTTAATATTCATTTCTTTAGGGTGTTTGTTACTTGAAGATACTTCATTATTATCATAAAAAACAATATGATCATTTTAGAAGTTACTCTTTGTGTGTAGTGGAGCACAGTAGGGTATTTGTACTTTACTCACTAGAGGGCTCTCCGATGGAACAACGGCAAGTTTTCGGATTTACAATGCTAAAATCAGGGTCTCGATTTCTCTCGGTAGACACAACAAAGATCCCGATGTGGCTTTGCTATAAGAAACCATACAGACTCAATAGAGGTATCGAAACCATGATTCTAGTGTTGTAAGTCCGGGAAGTTACGGTTTCAACACCAAAGATTATCGAGGCATTAGAATCCAATGAGCTTAGCATTTGTGATAAAAAATAATTGACTTTTTTTTTTTTACTCAGAAGTGTGTAAAAATGGCACTTGAGAAACCTCGTTTGTGTCTTGCAAGTCACTGCCAAAGAAGAATTACGCTCAATACCAGAACTCGTCAGTTTGGCTGGCCTATGAAAGAGAAAATAAAAACCATCCAAAGTTTGCGTGATTTTCATAAACAAACATTAGGCCTATCGGAAAATAATAAGTTCGTCTTAGACAGAGCAGTTCTTCTGAGACAATAATTTGTAATAACATAGCAGTTTGATGTTCATTATTGAAGTAACTTTAAAAATATTAAACGTCTTCCAGTATTTAACATCGTGCAATTTTAATGTACTTGAACGTATCAAATTTACAGCAGTATATTTTCTGAAATGCTGTGAGAATTTGACCTGAATTTTGTGTTTCTTAATCATCCAAACTATTAGCTAAACTACAGCTAATAACACTACCTAAGTGACAACTTAGTACTTTGACATGAGGTGATATTAATTCTTGATTACGAGAAACCCACTTGCAACGCCCCCTACAAACCCGTACTCGTTTATATTCTCGTCCCTAAGACATGTGTCCGGCAACGGTTACTTGCAAACTCCCTTTGTTAACCTAAGGATGACCTAGGAAGGTCGAAACGTTGTTTTCTTCGCATCATTAAAAGTGTTAATATCCACACCAGCCGTTCTGCGATACAGGTGATATTAATATCCACACCAGCCGTTCTGAGATACAAGTGATATTAATATCCACACCAACCGTTCTGAAATACAGGTGATATTAATATCCACACCAGCCGTTCTGAAATACAGGTGATATTAATATCCACACCAGCCGTTCTGAGATACAAGTGATATTAATATCCACACCAGCCGTTCTGAAATACAAGTGATATTAATATCCACACCAGCCGTTCTGTGATACAGGTGATATTAATAGCCACACCAGCCGTTCTGAAATACAAGTGATATTAATATTCACACCAGCCGTTCTGTGATACAAGTGATATTAATATCCACACCAGCCGTTCTGTGATACAGGTGATATTAATATCCACACCAGCCGTTCTGTGATACAGGTGATATTAATATCCACACCAGCCGTTCTGAAATACAGGTGATATTAATATCCACACCAGCCGTTCTGTGATACAAGTGATATTAATATCCACACCAGCCATTCTGAGATACAAGTGATATTAATATCCACACCAGCCGTTCTGAAATACAGGTGATATTAATATCCACACCAGCCGTTCTGTGATACAAGTGATATTAATATCCACACCAGCCGTTCTGAGATACAAGTGATATTAATATCCACACCATTCGTTCTGAAATACAGGTGATATTAAAATCCACACCAGCCGTTCTGTGATACAAGTGATATTAATATCCACACCAGCCGTTCTGAGATACAAGTGATATTAATATCCACACCAGCTGCTCTGAAATACAGGTGATATTAATATCCACACCAGCCGTTCTGTGATACAGGTGATATTAATATCCACACAAGCCGTTCTGAAATACAGGTGATATTAATATCCACACCAGCCGTTCTGTGATACAGGTGATATTAATATCCACACCAGCCGTTCTGTGATACAAGTGATATTAATATCCACACCAGCCGTTCTGTGATACAGGTGATATTAATATCCACACCAGCCGTTCTGTGATACAAGTGATATTAATATCCACAGCAGCCGTTCTGAGATACAAGTGATATTAATATCCACACCAGCCGTTCTGAAATACAGGTGATATTAATATCCACACCAGCCGTTCTGTGATACAGGTGATATTAATATCCACACCAGCCGTTCTGAAATACAGGTGATATTAATATCCACACCAGCCGTTCTGAAATACAGGTGATATTAATATCCACACCAGCCGTTCTGTGATACAAGTGATATTAATATCCACACCAGCCGTTCTGAAATACAGGTGATATTAATATCCACACCAGCCGTTCTGTGATACAAGTGATATTAATATCCACACCAGCCATTCTGAGATACAAGTGATATTAATATCCACACCAGCCGTTCTGAGATACAAGTGATATTAATATCCACACCAGCCGTTCTGTGATACAGGTGATATTAATATCCACACCAGCCGTTCTGTGATACAAGTGATATTAATATCCACACCAGCCGTTCTGAAATACAGGTGATATTAATATCCACACCAGCCGTTCTGTGATACAGGTGATATTAATATCCACACCAGCCGTTCTGAAATACAGGTGATATTAATATTCACACCAGCCGTTCTGTGATACAAGTGATATTAATATCCACACCAGCCGTTCTGTGATACAGGTGATATTAATATCCACACCAGCCGTTCTGTGAAACAGGTGATATTAATATCCACACCAGCCGTGCTGTGATACAGGTGATATTAATATCCACACCAGCCGTTCTGTGATACAGGTGATATTAATATCCATACCAGCCGTTCTGTGATATAGGTGATATTAATATCCACACCAGCCGTGCTGTGATACAGGTGATATAAATAGCCACACCAGCCGTTCTGTGATACAGGTGATATTAATATCCACACCAGCCGTGCTGTGTTACAAGAGATATTAATATCCACACCAGCCGTTCTGAAATACAAGTGATATTAATATGCACACCAGCCGTTCTGTGATACAAGTGATATTAATATCCACACCAGCCGTTCTGTGATACAGGTGATATTAATATTCACACCAGCCGTTCTGTGATACAGGTGATATTAATATCCATACCAGCCGTTCTGTGATATAGGTGATATTAATATCCACACCAGCCGTGCTGTGATACAGGTGATATAAATAGCCACACCAGCCGTTCTGTGATACAGGTGATATTAATATCCACACCAGCCGTGCTGTGTTACAAGAGATATTAATATCCACACCAGCCGTTCTGAAATACAAGTGATATTAATATGCACACCAGCCGTTCTGTGATACAAGTGATATTAATATCCACACCAGCCGTTCTGTGATACAGGTGATATTAATATCCACACCAGCCGTTCTGTGATACAGGTGATATTAATATCCATACCAGCCGTTCTGTGATATAGGTGATATTAATATCCACACCAGCCGTGCTGTGATACAGGTGATATAAATAGCCACACCAGCCGTTCTGTGATACAGGTGATATTAATATCCACACCAGCCGTGCTGTGTTACAAGAGATATTAATATCCACACCAGCCGTTCTGAAATACAAGTGATATTAATATGCACACCAGCCGTTCTGTGATACAAGTGATATTAATATCCACACCAGCCGTTCTGTGATACAGGTGATATTAATATCCACACCAGCCGTGCTGTGTTACAAGAGATATTAATATCCACACCAGCCGTTCTGAAATACAAGTGATATTAATATGCACACCAGCCGTTCTGTGATACAAGTGATATTAATATCCACACCAGCCGTGCTGTGTTACAAGAGATATTAATGTAGATGATTTATTCGTGTTACCTCATCTTACTAAAATATCATTATATACCATAAGTTAAACTTACAAGAGAGAAGTTAAGCTACTTAGTACCAAGGTATAACATGTATAATTTACACACACATATATTCATTATAGCATGAAAGAAATTAGGCACTTAATAATAGCATATAAAGAATAATACTATGTTTCGATTTTATCATGTCCTTTTTCTACATGCTGATTTATGGTTCGACATGGCCACGTGGTTAGGGCGCTCGACTCGCAGTCTGAGGGTCGTGGGTTTGAATTCCCGTGACACCAAATTTGCTCGTTTATCAGATATCTGTTTAACTAAAGGCAGAACTATGAAACTGTTATTAAGCTGTGGTAGTTTATCAGGCATCTGTTTAACTAGAGGCAGAACTATGAAACCATTATTAAGCTGTGATAGTTTATCAGGCATCTGTTTAACTAGAGGCAGAACTATGAAACCATTATTAAGCTGTGATAGTTTATCAGGCATCTGTTTAACTAGAGGCAGAACTATGAAACCATTATTAAGCTGTGGTAGTTTATCAGGCATCTGTTTAACTAGAGGCAGAACTATGAAACCATTATAAAGCTGTGATAGTTTATCAGGCATCTGTTTAACTAGAAACAGAACTATGAAACTGTTATGAAGCTGTGATAGTTTATCAGGCACCTGTTTAACAAGAGGCAAAACTATGAAATCATTATTTGGATGTGATAGTTTATCAGGCATCTGTTTAACTAGAGGCAGAACTATGAAACCATTATTAAGCTGTGATAGTTTATCAGGCATCTGTTTAACTAGAGGCAGAACTATGAAACCATTATTAAGCTGTGATAGTTTATCAGGCATCTGTTTAACTAGAGGCAGAACTATGAAACCATTATTAAGCTGTGTTAGTTTATCAGGCATCTGTTTAACTAGAGGCAGAACTATGAAACCATTATTAAGCTGTGGTAGTTTATCAGGCATCTGTTTAACTAGAGGCAGAACTATGAAACCATTATTAAGCTGTGATAGTTTATCAGGCATCTGTTTAACTAGAGGCAGAACTATGAAACCATTATTAAGCTGTGATAGTTTATCAGGCATCTGTTTAACTAGAGGCAGAACTATGAAACCATTATTAAGCTGTGGTAGTTTATCAGGCATCTGTTTAACTAGAGGCAGAACTATGAAACCATTATTAAGCTGTGTTTATCAGGCAGTTTAACTAGAGGCAGGCATTATAAGCTGTTTATCAGGCATCTGTTTAACTAGAGGCAGAACTATGAAAACATTATTAAGCTGTGATAGTTTATCAGGCATCTGTTTAACTAGAGGCAGAACTATGAAACCATTATTAAGCTGTGGTAGTTTATCAGGCATCTGTTTAACTAGAGGCAGAACTATGAAACCATTATTAAGCTGTGGTAGTTTATCAGGCATCTGTTTAACTAGAGGCAGAACTATGAAACCATTATTAAGCTGTGGTAGTTTATCAGGCATCTGTTTAACTAGAGGCAGAACTATGAAACCATTATTAAGCTGTGGTAGTTTATCAGGCATCTGTTTAACTAGAGGCAGAACTATGAAACCATTATTAAGCTGTGGTAGTTTATCAGGCATCTGTTTAACTAGAGGCAGAACTATGAAACCATTATTAAGCTGTGGTAGTTTATCAGGCATCTGTTTAACTAGAGGCAGAACTATGAAACCATTATTAAGCTGTGATAGTTTATCAGGCATCTGTTTAACTAGAGGCAGAACTATGAAACCATTATTAAGCTGTGATAGTTTATCAGGCATCTGTTTAACTAGAGGCAGAACTATGAAACCATTATTAAGCTGTGATAGTTTATCAGGCATCTGTTTAACTAGAGGCAGAACTATGAAACCATTATTAAGCTGTGATAGTTTATCAGGCATCTGTTTAACTAGAGGCAGAACTATGAAACCATTATTAAGCTGTGATAGTTTATCAGGCATCTGTTTAACTAGAGGCAGAACTATGAAACCATTATTAAGCTGTGATAGTTTATCAGGCATCTGTTTAACTAGAGGCAGAACTATGAAACCATTATTAAGCTGTGATAGTTTATCAGGCATCTGTTTAACTAGAGGCAGAACTATGAAACCATTATTAAGCTGTGATAGTTTATCAGGCATCTGTTTAACTAGAGGCAGAACTATGAAACCATTATTAAGCTGTGATAGTTTATCAGGCATCTGTTTAACTAGAGGCAGAACTATGAAACCATTATTAAGCTGTGGTAGTTTATCAGGCATCTGTTTAACTAGAGGCAGAACTATGAAACCATTATTAAGCTGTGGTAGTTTATCAGGCATCTGTTTAACTAGAGGCAGAACTATGAAACCATTATTAAGCTGTGATAGTTTATCAGGCATCTGTTTAACTAGAGGCAGAACTATGAAACCATTATTAAGCTGTGATAGTTTATCAGGCATCTGTTTAACTAGAGGCAGAACTATGAAACCATTATTAAGCTGTGATAGTTTATCAGGCATCTGTTTAACTAGAGGCAGAACTATGAAACCATTATTAAGCTGTGATAGTTTATCAGGCATCTGTTTAACTAGAGGCAGAACTATGAAACCATTATTAAGCTGTGATAGTTTATCAGGCATCTGTTTAACTAGAGGCAGAACTATGAAACCATTATTAAGCTGTGATAGTTTATCAGGCATCTGTTTAACTAGAGGCAGAACTATGAAACCATTATTAAGCTGTGATAGTTTATCAGGCATCTGTTTAACTAGAGGCAGAACTATGAAACCATTATTAAGCTGTGATAGTTTATCAGGCATCTGTTTAACTAGAGGCAGAACTATGAAACCATTATTAAGCTGTGGTAGTTTATCAGGCATCTGTTTAACTAGAGGCAGAACTATGAAACCATTATTAAGCTGTGGTAGTTTATCAGGCATCTGTTTAACTAGAGGCAGAACTATGAAACCATTATTAAGCTGTGATAGTTTATCAGGCATCTGTTTAACTAGAGGCAGAACTATGAAACCATTATTAAGCTGTGATAGTTTATCAGGCATCTGTTTAACTAGAGGCAGAACTATGAAACCATTATTAAGCTGTGTAGTTTATCAGGCATCTGTTTAACTAGAGGCAGAACTATGAAACCATTATTAAGCTGTGATAGTTTATCAGGCATCTGTTTAACTAGAGGCAGAACTATGAAACCATTATTAAGCTGTGGTAGTTTATCAGGCATCTGTTTAACTAGAGGCAGAACTATGAAACCATTATTAAGCTGTGGTAGTTTATCAGGCATCTGTTTAACTAGAGGCAGAACTATGAAACCATTATTAAGCTGTGGTAGTTTATCAGGCATCTGTTTAACTAGAGGCAGAACTATGAAACCATTATTAAGCTGTGGTAGTTTATCAGGCATCTGTTTAACTAGAGGCAGAACTATGAAACCATTATTAAGCTGTGGTAGTTTATCAGGCATCTGTTTAACTAGAGGCAGAACTATGAAACCATTATTAAGCTGTGGTAGTTTATCAGGCATCTGTTTAACTAGAGGCAGAACTATGAAACCATTATTAAGCTGTGGTAGTTTATCAGGCATCTGTTTAACTAGAGGCAGAACTATGAAACCATTATTAAGCTGTGGTAGTTTATCAGGCATCTGTTTAACTAGAGGCAGAACTATGAAACCATTATTAAGCTGTTGTAGTTTATCAGGCATCTGTTTAACTAGAGGCAGAACTATGAAACCATTATTAAGCTGTGGTAGTTTATCAGGCATCTGTTTAACTAGAGGCAGAACTATGAAACCATTATTAAGCTGTTGTAGTTTATCAGGCATCTGTTTAACTAGAGGCAGAACTATGAAACCATTATTAAGCTGTGATAGTTTATCAGGCATCTGTTTAACTAGAGGCAGAACTATGAAACCATTATTAAGCTGTGGTAGTTTATCAGGCATCTGTTTAACTAGAGGCAGAACTATGAAACCATTATTAAGCTGTGGTAGTTTATCAGGCATCTGTTTAACTAGAGGCAGAACTATGAAACCATTATTAAGCTGTTGTAGTTTATCAGGCATCTGTTTAACTAGAGGCAGAACTATGAAACCATTATTAAGCTGTGATAGTTTATCAGGCATCTGTTTAACTAGAGGCAGAACTATGAAACCATTATTAAGCTGTGGTAGTTTATCAGGCATCTGTTTAACTAGAGGCAGAACTATGAAACCATTATTAAGCTGTGGTAGTTTATCAGGCATCTGTTTAACTAGAGGCAGAACTATGAAACCATTATTAAGCTGTGGTAGTTTATCAGGCATCTGTTTAACTAGAGGCAGAACTATGAAACCATTATTAAGCTGTGGTAGTTTATCAGGCATCTGTTTAACTAGAGGCAGAACTATGAAACCATTATTAAGCTGTGGTAGTTTATCAGGCATCTGTTTAACTAGAGGCAGAACTATGAAACCATTATTAAGCTGTGGTAGTTTATCAGGCATCTGTTTAACTAGAGGCAGAACTATGAAACCATTATTAAGCTGTGGTAGTTTATCAGGCATCTGTTTAACTAGAGGCAGAACTATGAAACCATTATTAAGCTGTGGTAGTTTATCAGGCATCTGTTTAACTAGAGGCAGAACTATGAAACCATTATTAAGCTGTGGTAGTTTATCAGGCATCTGTTTAACTAGAGGCAGAACTATGAAACCATTATTAAGCTGTGGTAGTTTATCAGGCATCTGTTTAACTAGAGGCAGAACTATGAAACCATTATTAAGCTGTGATAGTTTATCAGGCATCTGTTTAACTAGAGGCAGAACTATGAAACCATTATTAAGCTGTGGTAGTTTATCAGGCATCTGTTTAACTAGAGGCAGAACTATGAAACCATTATTAAGCTGTGGTAGTTTATCAGGCATCTGTTTAACTAGAGGCAGAACTATGAAACCATTATTAAGCTGTGGTAGTTTATCAGGCATCTGTTTAACTAGAGGCAGAACTATGAAACCATTATTAAGCTGTTGTAGTTTATCAGGCATCTGTTTAACTAGAGGCAGAACTATGAAACCATTATTAAGCTGTGGTAGTTTATCAGGCATCTGTTTAACTAGAGGCAGAACTATGAAACCATTATTAAGCTGTTGTAGTTTATCAGGCATCTGTTTAACTAGAGGCAGAACTATGAAACCATTATTAAGCTGTGATAGTTTATCAGGCATCTGTTTAACTAGAGGCAGAACTATGAAACCATTATTAAGCTGTGGTAGTTTATCAGGCATCTGTTTAACTAGAGGCAGAACTATGAAACCATTATTAAGCTGTGGTAGTTTATCAGGCATCTGTTTAACTAGAGGCAGAACTATGAAACCATTATTAAGCTGTGGTAGTTTATCAGGCATCTGTTTAACTAGAGGCAGAACTATGAAACCATTATTAAGCTGTGGTAGTTTATCAGGCATCTGTTTAACTAGAGGCAGAACTATGAAACCATTATTAAGCTGTGGTAGTTTATCAGGCATCTGTTTAACTAGAGGCAGAACTATGAAACCATTATTAAGCTGTGGTAGTTTATCAGGCATCTGTTTAACTAGAGGCAGAACTATGAAACCATTATTAAGCTGTGGTAGTTTATCAGGCATCTGTTTAACTAGAGGCAGAACTATGAAACCATTATTAAGCTGTGATAGTTTATCAGGCATCTGTTTAACTAGAGGCAGAACTATGAAACCATTATTAAGCTGTGGTAGTTTATCAGGCATCTGTTTAACTAGAGGCAGAACTATGAAACCATTATTAAGCTGTGGTAGTTTATCAGGCATCTGTTTAACTAGAGGCAGAACTATGAAACCATTATTAAGCTGTGATAGTTTATCAGGCATCTGTTTAACTAGAGGCAGAACTATGAAACCATTATTAAGCTGTGGTAGTTTATCAGGCATCTGTTTAACTAGAGGCAGAACTATGAAACCATTATTAAGCTGTGGTAGTTTATCAGGCATCTGTTTAACTAGAGGCAGAACTATGAAACCATTATTAAGCTGTGGTAGTTTATCAGGCATCTGTTTAACTAGAGGCAGAACTATGAAACCATTATTAAGCTGTGGTAGTTTATCAGGCATCTGTTTAACTAGAGGCAGAACTATGAAACCATTATTAAGCTGTGGTAGTTTATCAGGCATCTGTTTAACTAGAGGCAGAACTATGAAACCATTATTAAGCTGTTGTAGTTTATCAGGCATCTGTTTAACTAGAGGCAGAACTATGAAACCATTATTAAGCTGTGGTAGTTTATCAGGCATCTGTTTAACTAGAGGCAGAACTATGAAACCATTATTAAGCTGTGGTAGTTTATCAGGCATCTGTTTAACTAGAGGCAGAACTATGAAACCATTATTAAGCTGTGGTAGTTTATCAGGCATCTGTTTAACTAGAGGCAGAACTATGAAACCATTATTAAGCTGTGGTAGTTTATCAGGCATCTGTTTAACTAGAGGCAGAACTATGAAACCATTATTAAGCTGTGGTAGTTTATCAGGCATCTGTTTAACTAGAGGCAGAACTATGAAACCATTATTAAGCTGTGGTAGTTTATCAGGCATCTGTTTAACTAGAGGCAGAACTATGAAACCATTATTAAGCTGTGATAGTTTATCAGGCATCTGTTTAACTAGAGGCAGAACTATGAAACCATTATTAAGCTGTGATAGTTTATCAGGCATCTGTTTAACTAGAGGCAGAACTATGAAACCATTATTAAGCTGTGATAGTTTATCAGGCATCTGTTTAACTAGAGGCAGAACTATGAAACCATTATTAAGCTGTGATAGTTTATCAGGCATCTGTTTAACTAGAGGCAGAACTATGAAACCATTATTAAGCTGTGGTAGTTTATCAGGCATCTGTTTAACTAGAGGCAGAACTATGAAACCATTATTAAGCTGTGGTAGTTTATCAGGCATCTGTTTAACTAGAGGCAGAACTATGAAACCATTATTAAGCTGTGGTAGTTTATCAGGCATCTGTTTAACTAGAGGCAGAACTATGAAACCATTATTAAGCTGTGGTAGTTTATCAGGCATCTGTTTAACTAGAGGCAGAACTATGAAACCATTATTAAGCTGTGGTAGTTTATCAGGCATCTGTTTAACTAGAGGCAGAACTATGAAACCATTATTAAGCTGTGGTAGTTTATCAGGCATCTGTTTAACTAGAGGCAGAACTATGAAACCATTATTAAGCTGTGGTAGTTTATCAGGCATCTGTTTAACTAGAGGCAGAACTATGAAACCATTATTAAGCTGTGGTAGTTTATCAGGCATCTGTTTAACTAGAGGCAGAACTATGAAACCATTATTAAGCTGTGGTAGTTTATCAGGCATCTGTTTAACTAGAGGCAGAACTATGAAACCATTATTAAGCTGTGGTAGTTTATCAGGCATCTGTTTAACTAGAGGCAGAACTATGAAACCATTATTAAGCTGTGGTAGTTTATCAGGCATCTGTTTAACTAGAGGCAGAACTATGAAACCATTATTAAGCTGTGGTAGTTTATCAGGCATCTGTTTAACTAGAGGCAGAACTATGAAACCATTATTAAGCTGTGGTAGTTTATCAGGCATCTGTTTAACTAGAGGCAGAACTATGAAACCATTATTAAGCTGTGTTTATAGTTTATCAGGCATCTGTTTAACTAGAGGCAGAACTATGAAACCATTATTAAGCTGTGGTAGTTTATCAGGCATCTGTTTAACTAGAGGCAGAACTATGAAACCATTATTAAGCTGTGATAGTTTATCAGGCATCTGTTTAACTAGAGGCAGAACTATGAAACCATTATTAAGCTGTGGTAGTTTATCAGGCATCTGTTTAACTAGAGGCAGAACTATGAAACCATTATTAAGCTGTGGTAGTTTATCAGGCATCTGTTTAACTAGAGGCAGAACTATGAAACCATTATTAAGCTGTGGTAGTTTATCAGGCATCTGTTTAACTAGAGGCAGAACTATGAAACCATTATTAAGCTGTGATAGTTTATCAGGCATCTGTTTAACTAGAGGCAGAACTATGAAACCATTATTAAGCTGTGGTAGTTTATCAGGCATCTGTTTAACTAGAGGCAGAACTATGAAACCATTATTAAGCTGTGGTAGTTTATCAGGCATCTGTTTAACTAGAGGCAGAACTATGAAACCATTATTAAGCTGTGGTAGTTTATCAGGCATCTGTTTAACTAGAGGCAGAACTATGAAACCATTATTAAGCTGTGGTAGTTTATCAGGCATCTGTTTAACTAGAGGCAGAACTATGAAACCATTATTAAGCTGTGGTAGTTTATCAGGCATCTGTTTAACTAGAGGCAGAACTATGAAACCATTATTAAGCTGTGGTAGTTTATCAGGCATCTGTTTAACTAGAGGCAGAACTATGAAACCATTATTAAGCTGTGGTAGTTTATCAGGCATCTGTTTAACTAGAGGCAGAACTATGAAACCATTATTAAGCTGTGGTAGTTTATCAGGCATCTGTTTAACTAGAGGCAGAACTATGAAACCATTATTAAGCTGTGGTAGTTTATCAGGCATCTGTTTAACTAGAGGCAGAACTATGAAACCATTATTAAGCTGTGGTAGTTTATCAGGCATCTGTTTAACTAGAGGCAGAACTATGAAACCATTATTAAGCTGTGATAGTTTATCAGGCATCTGTTTAACTAGAGGCAGAACTATGAAACCATTATTAAGCTGTGATAGTTTATCAGGCATCTGTTTAACTAGAGGCAGAACTATGAAACCATTATTAAGCTGTGGTAGTTTATCAGGCATCTGTTTAACTAGAGGCAGAACTATGAAACCATTATTAAGCTGTGGTAGTTTATCAGGCATCTGTTTAACTAGAGGCAGAACTATGAAACCATTATTAAGCTGTGGTAGTTTATCAGGCATCTGTTTAACTAGAGGCAGAACTATGAAACCATTATTAAGCTGTGGTAGTTTATCAGGCATCTGTTTAACTAGAGGCAGAACTATGAAACCATTATTAAGCTGTGGTAGTTTATCAGGCATCTGTTTAACTAGAGGCAGAACTATGAAACCATTATTAAGCTGTGGTAGTTTATCAGGCATCTGTTTAACTAGAGGCAGAACTATGAAACCATTATTAAGCTGTGGTAGTTTATCAGGCATCTGTTTAACTAGAGGCAGAACTATGAAACCATTATTAAGCTGTGGTAGTTTATCAGGCATCTGTTTAACTAGAGGCAGAACTATGAAACCATTATTAAGCTGTGGTAGTTTATCAGGCATCTGTTTAACTAGAGGCAGAACTATGAAACCATTATTAAGCTGTGGTAGTTTATCAGGCATCTGTTTAACTAGAGGCAGAACTATGAAACCATTATTAAGCTGTGGTAGTTTATCAGGCATCTGTTTAACTAGAGGCAGAACTATGAAACCATTATTAAGCTGTGGTAGTTTATCAGGCATCTGTTTAACTAGAGGCAGAACTATGAAACCATTATTAAGCTGTGGTAGTTTATCAGGCATCTGTTTAACTAGAGGCAGAACTATGAAACCATTATTAAGCTGTGGTAGTTTATCAGGCATCTGTTTAACTAGAGGCAGAACTATGAAACCATTATTAAGCTGTGGTAGTTTATCAGGCATCTGTTTAACTAGAGGCAGAACTATGAAACCATTATTAAGCTGTGGTAGTTTATCAGGCATCTGTTTAACTAGAGGCAGAACTATGAAACCATTATTAAGCTGTGGTAGTTTATCAGGCATCTGTTTAACTAGAGGCAGAACTATGAAACCATTATTAAGCTGTAACTAGAGGCAGTAGTTTATCAGGCATCTGTTTAACTAGAGGCAGAACTATGAAACCATTATTAAGCTGTGATAGTTTATCAGGCATCTGTTTAACTAGAGGCAGAACTATGAAACCATTATTAAGCTGTGGTAGTTTATCAGGCATCTGTTTAACTAGAGGCAGAACTATGAAACCATTATTAAGCTGTGGTAGTTTATCAGGCATCTGTTTAACTAGAGGCAGAACTATGAAACCATTATTAAGCTGTGGTAGTTTATCAGGCATCTGTTTAACTAGAGGCAGAACTATGAAACCATTATTAAGCTGTGGTAGTTTATCAGGCATCTGTTTAACTAGAGGCAGAACTATGAAACCATTATTAAGCTGTGGTAGTTTATCAGGCATCTGTTTAACTAGAGGCAGAACTATGAAACCATTATTAAGCTGTGGTAGTTTATCAGGCATCTGTTTAACTAGAGGCAGAACTATGAAACCATTATTAAGCTGTGGTAGTTTATCAGGCATCTGTTTAACTAGAGGCAGAACTATGAAACCATTATTAAGCTGTGGTAGTTTATCAGGCATCTGTTTAACTAGAGGCAGAACTATGAAACCATTATTAAGCTGTGGTAGTTTATCAGGCATCTGTTTAACTAGAGGCAGAACTATGAAACCATTATTAAGCTGTGGTAGTTTATCAGGCATCTGTTTAACTAGAGGCAGAACTATGAAACCATTATTAAGCTGTGGTAGTTTATCAGGCATCTGTTTAACTAGAGGCAGAACTATGAAACCATTATTAAGCTGTGGTAGTTTATCAGGCATCTGTTTAACTAGAGGCAGAACTATGAAACCATTATTAAGCTGTGGTAGTTTATCAGGCATCTGTTTAACTAGAGGCAGAACTATGAAACCATTATTAAGCTGTGGTAGTTTATCAGGCATCTGTTTAACTAGAGGCAGAACTATGAAACCATTATTAAGCTGTGGTAGTTTATCAGGCATCTGTTTAACTAGAGGCAGAACTATGAAACCATTATTAAGCTGTGGTAGTTTATCAGGCATCTGTTTAACTAGAGGCAGAACTATGAAACCATTATTAAGCTGTGGTAGTTTATCAGGCATCTGTTTAACTAGAGGCAGAACTATGAAACCATTATTAAGCTGTTGTAGTTTATCAGGCATCTGTTTAACTAGAGGCAGAACTATGAAACCATTATTAAGCTGTGATAGTTTATCAGGCATCTGTTTAACTAGAGGCAGAACTATGAAACCATTATTAAGCTGTGGTAGTTTATCAGGCATCTGTTTAACTAGAGGCAGAACTATGAAACCATTATTAAGCTGTGGTAGTTTATCAGGCATCTGTTTAACTAGAGGCAGAACTATGAAACCATTATTAAGCTGTGGTAGTTTATCAGGCATCTGTTTAACTAGAGGCAGAACTATGAAACCATTATTAAGCTGTGGTAGTTTATCAGGCATCTGTTTAACTAGAGGCAGAACTATGAAACCATTATTAAGCTGTGGTAGTTTATCAGGCATCTGTTTAACTAGAGGCAGAACTATGAAACCATTATTAAGCTGTGGTAGTTTATCAGGCATCTGTTTAACTAGAGGCAGAACTATGAAACCATTATTAAGCTGTGGTAGTTTATCAGGCATCTGTTTAACTAGAGGCAGAACTATGAAACCATTATTAAGCTGTGGTAGTTTATCAGGCATCTGTTTAACTAGAGGCAGAACTATGAAACCATTATTAAGCTGTGGTAGTTTATCAGGCATCTGTTTAACTAGAGGCAGAACTATGAAACCATTATTAAGCTGTGGTAGTTTATCAGGCATCTGTTTAACTAGAGGCAGAACTATGAAACCATTATTAAGCTGTGGTAGTTTATCAGGCATCTGTTTAACTAGAGGCAGAACTATGAAACCATTATTAAGCTGTGATAGTTTATCAGGCATCTGTTTAACTAGAGGCAGAACTATGAAACCATTATTAAGCTGTGGTAGTTTATCAGGCATCTGTTTAACTAGAGGCAGAACTATGAAACCATTATTAAGCTGTGGTAGTTTATCAGGCATCTGTTTAACTAGAGGCAGAACTATGAAACCATTATTAAGCTGTGGTAGTTTATCAGGCATCTGTTTAACTAGAGGCAGAACTATGAAACCATTATTAAGCTGTGGTAGTTTATCAGGCATCTGTTTAACTAGAGGCAGAACTATGAAACCATTATTAAGCTGTGGTAGTTTATCAGGCATCTGTTTAACTAGAGGCAGAACTATGAAACCATTATTAAGCTGTGGTAGTTTATCAGGCATCTGTTTAACTAGAGGCAGAACTATGAAACCATTATTAAGCTGTGGTAGTTTATCAGGCATCTGTTTAACTAGAGGCAGAACTATGAAACCATTATTAAGCTGTGGTAGTTTATCAGGCATCTGTTTAACTAGAGGCAGAACTATGAAACCATTATTAAGCTGTGGTAGTTTATCAGGTATCTGTTTAACTACTAGAGGCAGAACTATGAAACCATTATTAAGCTGTGGTAGTTTATCAGGCATCTGTTTAACTAGAGGCAGAACTATGAAACCATTATTAAGCTGTGGTAGTTTATCAGGCATCTGTTTAACTAGAGGCAGAACTATGAAACCATTATTAAGCTGTGATAGTTTATCAGGCATCTGTTTAACTAGAGGCAGAACTATGAAACCATTATTAAGCTGTGGTAGTTTATCAGGCATCTGTTTAACTAGAGGCAGAACTATGAAACCATTATTAAGCTGTGGTAGTTTATCAGGCATCTGTTTAACTAGAGGCAGAACTATGAAACCATTATTAAGCTGTGGTAGTTTATCAGGCATCTGTTTAACTAGAGGCAGAACTATGAAACCATTATTAAGCTGTAAGCTGTAGTTTATCAGGCATCTGTTTAACTAGAGGCAGAACTATGAAACCATTATTAAGCTGTGGTAGTTTATCAGGCATCTGTTTAACTAGAGGCAGAACTATGAAACCATTATTAAGCTGTGGTAGTAGTTTATCAGGCATCTGTTTAACTAGAGGCAGAACTATGAAACCATTATTAAGCTGTGATAGTTTATCAGGCATCTGTTTAACTAGAGGCAGAACTATGAAACCATTATTAAGCTGTGGTAGTTTATCAGGCATCTGTTTAACTAGAGGCAGAACTATGAAACCATTATTAAGCTGTGGTAGTTT
This sequence comes from Tachypleus tridentatus, assembly GCF_004210375.1. Taxonomy (NCBI): domain Eukaryota; kingdom Metazoa; phylum Arthropoda; class Merostomata; order Xiphosura; family Limulidae; genus Tachypleus; species Tachypleus tridentatus. Next base: position 18,674,421 of record NC_134826.1, read on the forward strand.
ATCAGGCATCTGTTTAACTAGAGGCAGAACTATGAAACCATTATTAAGCTGTTGTAGTTTATCAGGCATCTGTTTAACTAGAGGCAGAACTATGAAACCATTATTAAGCTGTGATAGTTTATCAGGCATCTGTTTAACTAGAGGCAGAACTATGAAACCATTATTAAGCTGTGGTAGTTTATCAGGCATCTGTTTAACTAGAGGCAGAACTATGAAACCATTATTAAGCTGTGGTAGTTTATCAGGCATCTGTTTAACTAGAGGCAGAACTATGAAACCATTATTAAGCTGTGATAGTTTATCAGGCATCTGTTTAACTAGAGGCAGAACTATGAAACCATTATTAAGCTGTGGTAGTTTATCAGGCATCTGTTTAACTAGAGGCAGAACTATGAAACCATTATTAAGCTGTGGTAGTTTATCAGGCATCTGTTTAACTAGAGGCAGAACTATGAAACCATTATTAAGCTGTGGTAGTTTATCAGGCATCTGTTTAACTAGAGGCAGAACTATGAAACCATTATTAAGCTGTGGTAGTTTATCAGGCATCTGTTTAACTAGAGGCAGAACTATGAAACCATTATTAAGCTGTGGTAGTTTATCAGGCATCTGTTTAACTAGAGGCAGAACTATGAAACCATTATTAAGCTGTGTTTATCAGTAGTTTATCAGGCATCTGTTTAACTAGAGGCAGAACTATGAAACCATTATTAAGCTGTGATAGTTTATCAGGCATCTGTTTAACTAGAGGCAGAACTATGAAACCATTATTAAGCTGTGATAGTTTATCAGGCATCTGTTTAACTAGAGGCAGAACTATGAAACCATTATTAAGCTGTGGTAGTTTATCAGGCATCTGTTTAACTAGAGGCAGAACTATGAAACCATTATTAAGCTGTGGTAGTTTATCAGGCATCTGTTTAACTAGAGGCAGAACTATGAAACCATTATTAAGCTGTGGTAGTTTATCAGGCATCTGTTTAACTAGAGGCAGAACTATGAAACCATTATTAAGCTGTGGTAGTTTATCAGGCATCTGTTTAACTAGAGGCAGAACTATGAAACCATTATTAAGCTGTGGTAGTTTATCAGGCATCTGTTTAACTAGAGGCAGAACTATGAAACCATTATTAAGCTGTGGTAGTTTATCAGGCATCTGTTTAACTAGAGGCAGAACTATGAAACCATTATTAAGCTGTGGTAGTTTATCAGGCATCTGTTTAACTAGAGGCAGAACTATGAAACCATTATTAAGCTGTGGTAGTTTATCAGGCATCTGTTTAACTAGAGGCAGAACTATGAAACCATTATTAAGCTGTGGTAGTTTATCAGGCATCTGTTTAACTAGAGGCAGAACTATGAAACCATTATTAAGCTGTGGTAGTTTATCAGGCATCTGTTTAACTAGAGGCAGAACTATGAAACCATTATTAAGCTGTGGTAGTTTATCAGGCATCTGTTTAACTAGAGGCAGAACTATGAAACCATTATTAAGCTGTGGTAGTTTATCAGGCATCTGTTTAACTAGAGGCAGAACTATGAAACCATTATTAAGCTGTGGTAGTTTATCAGGCATCTGTTTAACTAGAGGCAGAACTATGAAACCATTATTAAGCTGTGGTAGTTTATCAGGCATCTGTTTAACTAGAGGCAGAACTATGAAACCATTATTAAGCTGTGATAGTTTATCAGGCATCTGTTTAACTAGAGGCAGAACTATGAAACCATTATTAAGCTGTGGTAGTTTATCAGGCATCTGTTTAACTAGAGGCAGAACTATGAAACCATTATTAAGCTGTGGTAGTTTATCAGGCATCTGTTTAACTAGAGGCAGAACTATGAAACCATTATTAAGCTGTGGTAGTTTATCAGGCATCTGTTTAACTAGAGGCAGAACTATGAAACCATTATTAAGCTGTGGTAGTTTATCAGGCATCTGTTTAACTAGAGGCAGAACTATGAAACCATTATTAAGCTGTGGTAGTTTATCAGGCATCTGTTTAACTAGAGGCAGAACTATGAAACCATTATTAAGCTGTGGTAGTTTATCAGGCATCTGTTTAACTAGAGGCAGAACTATGAAACCATTATTAAGCTGTGGTAGTTTATCAGGCATCTGTTTAACTAGAGGCAGAACTATGAAACCATTATTAAGCTGTGGTAGTTTATCAGGCATCTGTTTAACTAGAGGCAGAACTATGAAACCATTATTAAGCTGTGGTAGTTTATCAGGCATCTGTTTAACTAGAGGCAGAACTATGAAACCATTATTAAGCTGTGGTAGTTTATCAGGCATCTGTTTAACTAGAGGCAGAACTATGAAACCATTATTAAGCTGTGGTAGTTTATCAGGCATCTGTTTAACTAGAGGCAGAACTATGAAACCATTATTAAGCTGTGGTAGTTTATCAGGCATCTGTTTAACTAGAGGCAGAACTATGAAACCATTATTAAGCTGTGGTAGTTTATCAGGCATCTGTTTAACTAGAGGCAGAACTATGAAACCATTATTAAGTAGTTTATCAGGCATCTGTTTAACTATGCAGAACTATGAAACCATTATTAAGCTGTGGTAGTTTATCAGGCATCTGTTTAACTAGAGGCAGAACTATGAAACCATTATTAAGCTGTGGTAGTTTATCAGGCATCTGTTTAACTAGAGGCAGAACTATGAAACCATTATTAAGCTGTGGTAGTTTATCAGGCATCTGTTTAACTAGAGGCAGAACTATGAAACCATTATTAAGCTGTGGTAGTTTATCAGGCATCTGTTTAACTAGAGGCAGAACTATGAAACCATTATTAAGCTGTGGTAGTTTATCAGGCATCTGTTTAACTAGAGGCAGAACTATGAAACCATTATTAAGCTGTGGTAGTTTATCAGGCATCTGTTTAACTAGAGGCAGAACTATGAAACCATTATTAAGCTGTGGTAGTTTATCAGGCATCTGTTTAACTAGAGGCAGAACTATGAAACCATTATTAAGCTGTGGTAGTTTATCAGGCATCTGTTTAACTAGAGGCAGAACTATGAAACCATTATTAAGCTGTGGTAGTTTATCAGGCATCTGTTTAACTAGAGGCAGAACTATGAAACCATTATTAAGCTGTGGTAGTTTATCAGGCATCTGTTTAACTAGAGGCAGAACTATGAAACCATTATTAAGCTGTGGTAGTTTATCAGGCATCTGTTTAACTAGAGGCAGAACTATGAAACCATTATTAAGCTGTGGTAGCTTATCAGGTATCTTTTTAACTAGAGGCAGAACTATGAAACCATTATTAAGCTGTGGTTGTTTATCAGGCAGAACTATGAAACCATTATTTTAACTATCAGGCAGGCAGCAGAACTATGAAACCATTATTAAGCTGTGATAGTTTATCAGGCATCTGTTTAACTAGAGGCAGAACTATGAAACCATTATTAAGCTGTGGTAGTTTATCAGGCATCTGTTTAACTAGAGGCAGAACTATGAAACCATTATTAAGCTGTGGTAGTTTATCAGGCATCTGTTTAACTAGAGGCAGAACTATGAAACCATTATTAAGCTGTGGTAGTTTATCAGGCATCTGTTTAACTAGAGGCAGAACTATGAAACCATTATTAAGCTGTGGTAGTTTATCAGGCATCTGTTTAACTAGAGGCAGAACTATGAAACCATTATTAAGCTGTGGTAGTTTATCAGGCATCTGTTTAACTAGAGGCAGAACTATGAAACCATTATTAAGCTGTGGTAGTTTATCAGGCATCTGTTTAACTAGAGGCAGAACTATGAAACCATTATTAAGCTGTGGTAGTTTATCAGGCATCTGTTTAACTAGAGGCAGAACTATGAAACCATTATTAAGCTGTGGTAGTTTATCAGGCATCTGTTTAACTAGAGGCAGAACTATGAAACCATTATTAAGCTGTGGTAGTTTATCAGGCATCTGTTTAACTAGAGGCAGAACTATGAAACCATTATTAAGCTGTGGTAGTTTATCAGGCATCTGTTTAACTAGAGGCAGAACTATGAAACCATTATTAAGCTGTGGTAGTTTATCAGGCATCTGTTTAACTAGAGGCAGAACTATGAAACCATTATTAAGCTGTGGTAGTTTATCAGGCATCTGTTTAACTAGAGGCAGAACTATGAAACCATTATTAAGCTGTGGTAGTTTATCAGGCATCTGTTTAACTAGAGGCAGAACTATGAAACCATTATTAAGCTGTGGTAGTTTATCAGGCATCTGTTTAACTAGAGGCAGAACTATGAAACCATTATTAAGCTGTGGTAGTTTATCAGGCATCTGTTTAACTAGAGGCAGAACTATGAAACCATTATTAAGCTGTGGTAGTTTATCAGGCATCTGTTTAACTAGAGGCAGAACTATGAAACCATTATTAAGCTGTGGTAGTTTATCAGGCATCTGTTTAACTAGAGGCAGAACTATGAAACCATTATTAAGCTGTGGTAGTTTATCAGGCATCTGTTTAACTAGAGGCAGAACTATGAAACCATTATTAAGCTGTGGTAGTTTATCAGGCATCTGTTTAACTAGAGGCAGAACTATGAAACCATTATTAAGCTGTGGTAGTTTATCAGGCATCTGTTTAACTAGAGGCAGAACTATGAAACCATTATTAAGCTGTGGTAGTTTATCAGGCATCTGTTTAACTAGAGGCAGAACTATGAAACCATTATTAAGCTGTGGTAGTTTATCAGGCATCTGTTTAACTAGAGGCAGAACTATGAAACCATTATTAAGCTGTGGTAGTTTATCAGGCATCTGTTTAACTAGAGGCAGAACTATGAAACCATTATTAAGCTGTGGTAGTTTATCAGGCATCTGTTTAACTAGAGGCAGAACTATGAAACCATTATTAAGCTGTGGTAGTTTATCAGGCATCTGTTTAACTAGAGGCAGAACTATGAAACCATTATTAAGCTGTGATAGTTTATCAGGCATCTGTTTAACTAGAGGCAGAACTATGAAACCATTATTAAGCTGTGATAGTTTATCAGGCATCTGTTTAACTAGAGGCAGAACTATGAAACCATTATTAAGCTGTGGTAGTTTATCAGGCATCTGTTTAACTAGAGGCAGAACTATGAAACCATTATTAAGCTGTGATAGTTTATCAGGCATCTGTTTAACTAGAGGCAGAACTATGAAACCATTATTAAGCTGTGGTAGTTTATCAGGCATCTGTTTAACTAGAGGCAGAACTATGAAACCATTATTAAGCTGTGGTAGTTTATCAGGCATCTGTTTAACTAGAGGCAGAACTATGAAACCATTATTAAGCTGTGGTAGTTTATCAGGCATCTGTTTAACTAGAGGCAGAACTATGAAACCATTATTAAGCTGTGGTAGTTTATCAGGCATCTGTTTAACTAGAGGCAGAACTATGAAACCATTATTAAGCTGTGGTAGTTTATCAGGCATCTGTTTAACTAGAGGCAGAACTATGAAACCATTATTAAGCTGTGGTAGTTTATCAGGCATCTGTTTAACTAGAGGCAGAACTATGAAACCATTATTAAGCTGTGGTAGTTTATCAGGCATCTGTTTAACTAGAGGCAGAACTATGAAACCATTATTAAGCTGTGGTAGTTTATCAGGCATCTGTTTAACTAGAGGCAGAACTATGAAACCATTATTAAGCTGTGGTAGTTTATCAGGCATCTGTTTAACTAGAGGCAGAACTATGAAACCATTATTAAGCTGTGGTAGTTTATCAGGCATCTGTTTAACTAGAGGCAGAACTATGAAACCATTATTAAGCTGTGGTAGTTTATCAGGCATCTGTTTAACTAGAGGCAGAACTATGAAACCATTATTAAGCTGTGGTAGTTTATCAGGCATCTGTTTAACTAGAGGCAGAACTATGAAACCATTATTAAGCTGTGATAGTTTATCAGGCATCTGTTTAACTAGAGGCAGAACTATGAAACCATTATTAAGCTGTGGTAGTTTATCAGGCATCTGTTTAACTAGAGGCAGAACTATGAAACCATTATTAAGCTGTGGTAGTTTATCAGGCATCTGTTTAACTAGAGGCAGAACTATGAAACATTATTAAGCTGTGGTAGTTTATCAGGCATCTGTTTAACTAGAGGCAGAACTATGAAACCACTATTTAGCTGTGGTAGTTTATCAGGCATCTGTTTAACTAGAGGCAGAACTATGAAACCATTATTAAGCTGTGGTAGTTTATCAGGCATCTGTTTAACTAGAGGCAGAACTATGAAACCATTATTAAGCTGTGGTAGTTTATCAGGCATCTGTTTAACTAGAGGCAGAACTATGAAACCATTATTAAGCTGTGGTAGTTTATCAGGCATCTGTTTAACTAGAGGCAGAACTATGAAACCATTATTAAGCTGTGATAGTTTATCAGGCATCTGTTTAACTAGAGGCAGAACTATGAAACCATTATTAAGCTGTGGTAGTTTATCAGGCATCTGTTTAACTAGAGGCAGAACTATGAAACCATTATTAAGCTGTGGTAGTTTATCAGGCATCTGTTTAACTAGAGGCAGAACTATGAAACCATTATTAAGCTGTGGTAGTTTATCAGGCATCTGTTTAACTAGAGGCAGAACTATGAAACCATTATTAAGCTGTGATAGTTTATCAGGCATCTGTTTAACTAGAGGCAGAACTATGAAACCATTATTAAGCTGTGGTAGTTTATCAGGCATCTGTTTAACTAGAGGCAGAACTATGAAACCATTATTAAGCTGTGGTAGTTTATCAGGCATCTGTTTAACTAGAGGCAGAACTATGAAACCATTATTAAGCTGTGGTAGTTTATCAGGCATCTGTTTAACTAGAGGCAGAACTATGAAACCATTATTAAGCTGTGGTAGTTTATCAGGCATCTGTTTAACTAGAGGCAGAACTATGAAACCATTATTAAGCTGTGGTAGTTTATCAGGCATCTGTTTAACTAGAGGCAGAACTATGAAACCATTATTAAGCTGTGGTAGTTTATCAGGCATCTGTTTAACTAGAGGCAGAACTATGAAACCATTATTAAGCTGTGGTAGTTTATCAGGCATCTGTTTAACTAGAGGCAGAACTATGAAACCATTATTAAGCTGTGGTAGTTTATCAGGCATCTGTTTAACTAGAGGCAGAACTATGAAACCATTATTAAGCTGTGGTAGTTTATCAGGCATCTGTTTAACTAGAGGCAGAACTATGAAACCATTATTAAGCTGTGGTAGTTTATCAGGCATCTGTTTAACTAGAGGCAGAACTATGAAACCATTATTAAGCTGTGGTAGTTTATCAGGCATCTGTTTAACTAGAGGCAGAACTATGAAACCATTATTAAGCTGTGGTAGTTTATCAGGCATCTGTTTAACTAGAGGCAGAACTATGAAACCATTATTAAGCTGTGGTAGTTTATCAGGCATCTGTTTAACTAGAGGCAGAACTATGAAACCATTATTAAGCTGTGGTAGTTTATCAGGCATCTGTTTAACTAGAGGCAGAACTATGAAACCATTATTAAGCTGTGGTAGTTTATCAGGCATCTGTTTAACTAGAGGCAGAACTATGAAACCATTATTAAGCTGTGGTAGTTTATCAGGCATCTGTTTAACTAGAGGCAGAACTATGAAACCATTATTAAGCTGTGTGTAGTTTATCAGGCATCTGTTTAACTAGAGGCAGAACTATGAAACCATTATTAAGCTGTGGTAGTTTATCAGGCATCTGTTTAACTAGAGGCAGAACTATGAAACCATTATTAAGCTGTGGTAGTTTATCAGGCATCTGTTTAACTAGAGGCAGAACTATGAAACCATTATTAAGCTGTGGTAGTTTATCAGGCATCTGTTTAACTAGAGGCAGAACTATGAAACCATTATTAAGCTGTGGTAGTTTATCAGGCATCTGTTTAACTAGAGGCAGAACTATGAAACCATTATTAAGCTGTGGTAGTTTATCAGGCATCTGTTTAACTAGAGGCAGAACTATGAAACCATTATTAAGCTGTGGTAGTTTATCAGGCATCTGTTTAACTAGAGGCAGAACTATGAAACCATTATTAAGCTGTGATAGTTTATCAGGCATCTGTTTAACTAGAGGCAGAACTATGAAACCATTATTAAGCTGTGGTAGTTTATCAGGCATCTGTTTAACTAGAGGCAGAACTATGAAACCATTATTAAGCTGTGGTAGTTTATCAGGCATCTGTTTAACTAGAGGCAGAACTATGAAACCATTATTAAGCTGTGGTAGTTTATCAGGCATCTGTTTAACTAGAGGCAGAACTATGAAACCATTATTAAGCTGTGGTAGTTTATCAGGCATCTGTTTAACTAGAGGCAGAACTATGAAACCATTATTAAGCTGTGGTAGTTTATCAGGCATCTGTTTAACTAGAGGCAGAACTATGAAACCATTATTAAGCTGTGGTAGTTTATCAGGCATCTGTTTAACTAGAGGCAGAACTATGAAACCATTATTAAGCTGTGATAGTTTATCAGGCATCTGTTTAACTAGAGGCAGAACTATGAAACCATTATTAAGCTGTGGTAGTTTATCAGGCATCTGTTTAACTAGAGGCAGAACTATGAAACCATTATTAAGCTGTGGTAGTTTATCAGGCATCTGTTTAACTAGAGGCAGAACTATGAAACCATTATTAAGCTGTGGTAGTTTATCAGGCATCTGTTTAACTAGAGGCAGAACTATGAAACCATTATTAAGCTGTGGTAGTTTATCAGGCATCTGTTTAACTAGAGGCAGAACTATGAAACCATTATTAAGCTGTGGTAGTTTATCAGGCATCTGTTTAACTAGAGGCAGAACTATGAAACCATTATTAAGCTGTGGTAGTTTATCAGGCATCTGTTTAACTAGAGGCAGAACTATGAAACCATTATTAAGCTGTGGTAGTTTATCAGGCATCTGTTTAACTAGAGGCAGAACTATGAAACCATTATTAAGCTGTGGTAGTTTATCAGGCATCTGTTTAACTAGAGGCAGAACTATGAAACCATTATTAAGCTGTGGTAGTTTATCAGGCATCTGTTTAACTAGAGGCAGAACTATGAAACCATTATTAAGCTGTGGTAGTTTATCAGGCATCTGTTTAACTAGAGGCAGAACTATGAAACCATTATTAAGCTGTGATAGTTTATCAGGCATCTGTTTAACTAGAGGCAGAACTATGAAACCATTATTAAGCTGTGGTAGTTTATCAGGCATCTGTTTAACTAGAGGCAGAACTATGAAACCATTATTAAGCTGTGGTAGTTTATCAGGCATCTGTTTAACTAGAGGCAGAACTATGAAACCATTATTAAGCTGTGGTAGTTTATCAGGCATCTGTTTAACTAGAGGCAGAACTATGAAACCATTATTAAGCTGTGGTAGTTTATCAGGCATCTGTTTAACTAGAGGCAGAACTATGAAACCATTATTAAGCTGTGGTAGTTTATCAGGCATCTGTTTAACTAGAGGCAGAACTATGAAACCATTATTAAGCTGTGATAGTTTATCAGGCATCTGTTTAACTAGAGGCAGAACTATGAAACCATTATTAAGCTGTGGTAGTTTATCAGGCATCTGTTTAACTAGAGGCAGAACTATGAAACCATTATTAAGCTGTGATAGTTTATCAGGCATCTGTTTAACTAGAGGCAGAACTATGAAACCATTATTAAGCTGTGGTAGTTTATCAGGCATCTGTTTAACTAGAGGCAGAACTATGAAACCATTATTAAGCTGTGGTAGTTTATCAGGCATCTGTTTAACTAGAGGCAGAACTATGAAACCATTATTAAGCTGTGGTAGTTTATCAGGCATCTGTTTAACTAGAGGCAGAACTATGAAACCATTATTAAGCTGTGGTAGTTTATCAGGCATCTGTTTAACTAGAGGCAGAACTATGAAACCATTATTAAGCTGTGGTAGTTTATCAGGCATCTGTTTAACTAGAGGCAGAACTATGAAACCATTATTAAGCTGTGGTAGTTTATCAGGCATCTGTTTAACTAGAGGCAGAACTATGAAACCATTATTAAGCTGTGGTAGTTTATCAGGCATCTGTTTAACTAGAGGCAGAACTATGAAACCATTATTAAGCTGTGATAGTTTATCAGGCATCTGTTTAACTAGAGGCAGAACTATGAAACCATTATTAAGCTGTGGTAGTTTATCAGGCATCTGTTTAACTAGAGGCAGAACTATGAAACCATTATTAAGCTGTGGTAGTTTATCAGGCATCTGTTTAACTAGAGGCAGAACTATGAAACCATTATTAAGCTGTGGTAGTTTATCAGGCATCTGTTTAACTAGAGGCAGAACTATGAAACCATTATTAAGCTGTGGTAGTTTATCAGGCATCTGTTTAACTAGAGGCAGAACTATGAAACCATTATTAAGCTGTGGTAGTTTATCAGGCATCTGTTTAACTAGAGGCAGAACTATGAAACCATTATTAAGCTGTGGTAGTTTATCAGGCATCTGTTTAACTAGAGGCAGAACTATGAAACCATTATTAAGCTGTGGTAGTTTATCAGGCATCTGTTTAACTAGAGGCAGAACTATGAAACCATTATTAAGCTGTGGTAGTTTATCAGGCATCTGTTTAACTAGAGGCAGAACTATGAAACCATTATTAAGCTGTGGTAGTTTATCAGGCATCTGTTTAACTAGAGGCAGAACTATGAAACCATTATTAAGCTGTGGTAGTTTATCAGGCATCTGTTTAACTAGAGGCAGAACTATGAAACCATTATTAAGCTGTGGTAGTTTATCAGGCATCTGTTTAACTAGAGGCAGAACTATGAAACCATTATTAAGCTGTGGTAGTTTATCAGGCATCTGTTTAACTAGAGGCAGAACTATGAAACCATTATTAAGCTGTGGTAGTTTATCAGGCATCTGTTTAACTAGAGGCAGAACTATGAAACCATTATTAAGCTGTGGTAGTTTATCAGGCATCTGTTTAACTAGAGGCAGAACTATGAAACCATTATTAAGCTGTGGTAGTTTATCAGGCATCTGTTTAACTAGAGGCAGAACTATGAAACCATTATTAAGCTGTGGTAGTTTATCAGGCATCTGTTTAACTAGAGGCAGAACTATGAAACCATTATTAAGCTGTGATAGTTTATCAGGCATCTGTTTAACTAGAGGCAGAACTATGAAACCATTATTAAGCTGTGGTAGTTTATCAGGCATCTGTTTAACTAGAGGCAGAACTATGAAACCATTATTAAGCTGTGGTAGTTTATCAGGCATCTGTTTAACTAGAGGCAGAACTATGAAACCATTATTAAGCTGTGGTAGTTTATCAGGCATCTGTTTAACTAGAGGCAGAACTATGAAACCATTATTAAGCTGTGGTAGTTTATCAGGCATCTGTTTAACTAGAGGCAGAACTATGAAACCATTATTAAGCTGTGGTAGTTTATCAGGCATCTGTTTAACTAGAGGCAGAACTATGAAACCATTATTAAGCTGTGGTAGTTTATCAGGCATCTGTTTAACTAGAGGCAGAACTATGAAACCATTATTAAGCTGTGGTAGTTTATCAGGCATCTGTTTAACTAGAGGCAGAACTATGAAACCATTATTAAGCTGTGGTAGTTTATCAGGCATCTGTTTAACTAGAGGCAGAACTATGAAACCATTATTAAGCTGTGGTAGTTTATCAGGCATCTGTTTAACTAGAGGCAGAACTATGAAACCATTATTAAGCTGTGGTAGTTTATCAGGCATCTGTTTAACTAGAGGCAGAACTATGAAACCATTATTAAGCTGTGGTAGTTTATCAGGCATCTGTTTAACTAGAGGCAGAACTATGAAACCATTATTAAGCTGTGGTAGTTTATCAGGCATCTGTTTAACTAGAGGCAGAACTATGAAACCATTATTAAGCTGTGGTAGTTTATCAGGCATCTGTTTAACTAGAGGCAGAACTATGAAACCATTATTAAGCTGTGGTAGTTTATCAGGCATCTGTTTAACTAGAGGCAGAACTATGAAACCATTATTAAGCTGTGGTAGTTTATCAGGCATCTGTTTAACTAGAGGCAGAACTATGAAACCATTATTAAGCTGTGGTAGTTTATCAGGCATCTGTTTAACTAGAGGCAGAACTATGAAACCATTATTAAGCTGTGGTAGTTTATCAGGCATCTGTTTAACTAGAGGCAGAACTATGAAACCATTATTAAGCTGTGGTAGTTTATCAGGCATCTGTTTAACTAGAGGCAGAACTATGAAACCATTATTAAGCTGTGGTAGTTTATCAGGCATCTGTTTAACTAGAGGCAGAACTATGAAACCATTATTAAGCTGTGGTAGTTTATCAGGCATCTGTTTAACTAGAGGCAGAACTATGAAACCATTATTAAGCTGTGGTAGTTTATCAGGCATCTGTTTAACTAGAGGCAGAACTATGAAACCATTATTAAGCTGTGGTAGTTTATCAGGCATCTGTTTAACTAGAGGCAGAACTATGAAACCATTATTAAGCTGTGGTAGTTTATCAGGCATCTGTTTAACTAGAGGCAGAACTATGAAACCATTATTAAGCTGTGGTAGTTTATCAGGCATCTGTTTAACTAGAGGCAGAACTATGAAACCATTATTAAGCTGTGGTAGTTTATCAGGCATCTGTTTAACTAGAGGCAGAACTATGAAACCATTATTAAGCTGTGGTAGTTTATCAGGCATCTGTTTAACTAGAGGCAGAACTATGAAACCATTATTAAGCTGTGGTAGTTTATCAGGCATCTGTTTAACTAGAGGCAGAACTATGAAACCATTATTAAGCTGTGGTAGTTTATCAGGCATCTGTTTAACTAGAGGCAGAACTATGAAACCATTATTAAGCTGTGATAGTTTATCAGGCATCTGTTTAACTAGAGGCAGAACTATGAAACCATTATTAAGCTGTGATAGTTTATCAGGCATCTGTTTAACTAGAGGCAGAACTATGAAACCATTATTAAGCTGTGGTAGTTTATCAGGCATCTGTTTAACTAGAGGCAGAACTATGAAACCATTATTAAGCTGTGGTAGTTTATCAGGCATCTGTTTAACTAGAGGCAGAACTATGAAACCATTATTAAGCTGTGGTAGTTTATCAGGCATCTGTTTAACTAGAGGCAGAACTATGAAACCATTATTAAGCTGTGGTAGTTTATCAGGCATCTGTTTAACTAGAGGCAGAACTATGAAACCATTATTAAGCTGTGGTAGTTTATCAGGCATCTGTTTAACTAGAGGCAGAACTATGAAACCATTATTAAGCTGTGGTAGTTTATCAGGCATCTGTTTAACTAGAGGCAGAACTATGAAACCATTATTAAGCTGTGGTAGTTTATCAGGCATCTGTTTAACTAGAGGCAGAACTATGAAACCATTATTAAGCTGTGGTAGTTTATCAGGCATCTGTTTAACTAGAGGCAGAACTATGAAACCATTATTAAGCTGTGGTAGTTTATCAGGCATCTGTTTAACTAGAGGCAGAACTATGAAACCATTATTAAGCTGTGGTAGTTTATCAGGCATCTGTTTAACTAGAGGCAGAACTATGAAACCATTATTAAGCTATTAAGCTGTGGTAGTTTATCAGGCATCTGTTTAACTAGAGGCAGAACTATGAAACCATTATTTAGCTGTGGTAGTTTATCAGGCATCTGTTTAACTAGAGGCAGAACTATGAAACCATTATTAAGCTGTGGTAGTTTATCAGGCATCTGTTTAACTAGAGGCAGAACTATGAAACCATTATTAAGCTGTGGTAGTTTATCAGGCATCTGTTTAACTAGAGGCAGAACTATGAAACCATTATTAAGCTGTGGTAGTTTATCAGGCATCTGTTTAACTAGAGGCAGAACTATGAAACCATTATTAAGCTGTGGTAGTTTATCAGGCATCTGTTTAACTAGAGGCAGAACTATGAAACCATTATTAAGCTGTGGTAGTTTATCAGGCATCTGTTTAACTAGAGGCAGAACTATGAAACCATTATTAAGCTGTGATAGTTTATCAGGCATCTGTTTAACTAGAGGCAGAACTATGAAACCATTATTAAGCTGTGGTAGTTTATCAGGCATCTGTTTAACTAGAGGCAGAACTATGAAACCATTATTAAGCTGTGGTAGTTTATCAGGCATCTGTTTAACTAGAGGCAGAACTATGAAACCATTATTAAGCTGTGGTAGTTTATCAGGCATCTGTTTAACTAGAGGCAGAACTATGAAACCATTATTAAGCTGTGGTAGTTTATCAGGCATCTGTTTAACTAGAGGCAGAACTATGAAACCATTATTAAGCTGTGGTAGTTTATCAGGCATCTGTTTAACTAGAGGCAGAACTATGAAACCATTATTAAGCTGTGGTAGTTTATCAGGCATCTGTTTAACTAGAGGCAGAACTATGAAACCATTATTAAGCTGTGGTAGTTTATCAGGCATCTGTTTAACTAGAGGCAGAACTATGAAACCATTATTAAGCTGTGGTAGTTTATCAGGCATCTGTTTAACTAGAGGCAGAACTATGAAACCATTATTAAGCTGTGGTAGTTTATCAGGCATCTGTTTAACTAGAGGCAGAACTATGAAACCATTATTAAGCTGTGGTAGTTTATCAGGCATCTGTTTAACTAGAGGCAGAACTATGAAACCATTATTAAGCTGTGGTAGTTTATCAGGCATCTGTTTAACTAGAGGCAGAACTATGAAACCATTATTAAGCTGTGGTAGTTTATCAGGCATCTGTTTAACTAGAGGCAGAACTATGAAACCATTATTAAGCTGTGGTAGTTTATCAGGCATCTGTTTAACTAGAGGCAGAACTATGAAACCATTATTAAGCTGTGGTAGTTTATCAGGCATCTGTTTAACTAGAGGCAGAACTATGAAACCATTATTAAGCTGTGGTAGTTTATCAGGCATCTGTTTAACTAGAGGCAGAACTATGAAACCATTATTAAGCTGTGGTAGTTTATCAGGCATCTGTTTAACTAGAGGCAGAACTATGAAACCATTATTAAGCTGTGGTAGTTTATCAGGCATCTGTTTAACTAGAGGCAGAACTATGAAACCATTATTAAGCTGTGGTAGTTTATCAGGCATCTGTTTAACTAGAGGCAGAACTATGAAACCATTATTAAGCTGTGGTAGTTTATCAGGCATCTGTTTAACTAGAGGCAGAACTATGAAACCATTATTAAGCTGTGGTAGTTTATCAGGCATCTGTTTAACTAGAGGCAGAACTATGAAACCATTATTAAGCTGTGGTAGTTTATCAGGCATCTGTTTAACTAGAGGCAGAACTATGAAACCATTATTAAGCTGTGGTAGTTTATCAGGCATCTGTTTAACTAGAGGCAGAACTATGAAACCATTATTAAGCTGTGGTAGTTTATCAGGCATCTGTTTAACTAGAGGCAGAACTATGAAACCATTATTAAGCTGTGATAGTTTATCAGGCATCTGTTTAACTAGAGGCAGAACTATGAAACCATTATTAAGCTGTGGTAGTTTATCAGGCATCTGTTTAACTAGAGGCAGAACTATGAAACCATTATTAAGCTGTGGTAGTTTATCAGGCATCTGTTTAACTAGAGGCAGAACTATGAAACCATTATTAAGCTGAACTATGGTAGTTTATCAGGCATCTGTTTAACTAGAGGCAGAACTATGAAACCATTATTAAGCTGTGGTAGTTTATCAGGCATCTGTTTAACTAGAGGCAGAACTATGAAACCATTATTAAGCTGTGGTAGTTTATCAGGCATCTGTTTAACTAGAGGCAGAACTATGAAACCATTATTAAGCTGTGGTAGTTTATCAGGCATCTGTTTAACTAGAGGCAGAACTATGAAACCATTATTAAGCTGTGGTAGTTTATCAGGCATCTGTTTAACTAGAGGCAGAACTATGAAACCATTATTAAGCTGTGGTAGTTTATCAGGCATCTGTTTAACTAGAGGCAGAACTATGAAACCATTATTAAGCTGTGGTAGTTTATCAGGCATCTGTTTAACTAGAGGCAGAACTATGAAACCATTATTAAGCTGTGGTAGTTTATCAGGCATCTGTTTAACTAGAGGCAGAACTATGAAACCATTATTAAGCTGTGGTAGTTTATCAGGCATCTGTTTAACTAGAGGCAGAACTATGAAACCATTATTAAGCTGTGGTAGTTTATCAGGCATCTGTTTAACTAGAGGCAGAACTATGAAACCATTATTAAGCTGTGGTAGTTTATCAGGCATCTGTTTAACTAGAGGCAGAACTATGAAACCATTATTAAGCTGTGGTAGTTTATCAGGCATCTGTTTAACTAGAGGCAGAACTATGAAACCATTATTAAGCTGTGGTAGTTTATCAGGCATCTGTTTAACTAGAGGCAGAACTATGAAACCATTATTAAGCTGTGGTAGTTTATCAGGCATCTGTTTAACTAGAGGCAGAACTATGAAACCATTATTAAGCTGTGATAGTTTATCAGGCATCTGTTTAACTAGAGGCAGAACTATGAAACCATTATTAAGCTGTGGTAGTTTATCAGGCATCTGTTTAACTAGAGGCAGAACTATGAAACCATTATTAAGCTGTGGTAGTTTATCAGGCATCTGTTTAACTAGAGGCAGAACTATGAAACCATTATTAAGCTGTGGTAGTTTATCAGGCATCTGTTTAACTAGAGGCAGAACTATGAAACCATTATTAAGCTGTGGTAGTTTATCAGGCATCTGTTTAACTAGAGGCAGAACTATGAAACCATTATTAAGCTGTGGTAGTTTATCAGGCATCTGTTTAACTAGAGGCAGAACTATGAAACCATTATTAAGCTGTGGTAGTTTATCAGGCATCTGTTTAACTAGAGGCAGAACTATGAAACCATTATTAAGCTGTGGTAGTTTATCAGGCATCTGTTTAACTAGAGGCAGAACTATGAAACCATTATTAAGCTGTGAAACCATTATTAAGTAGTTTATCAGGCATCTGTTTAACTAGAGGCAGAACTATGAAACCATTATTAAGCTGTGGTAGTTTATCAGGCATCTGTTTAACTAGAGGCAGAACTATGAAACCATTATTAAGCTGTGGTAGTTTATCAGGCATCTGTTTAACTAGAGGCAGAACTATGAAACCATTATTAAGCTGTGGTAGTTTATCAGGCATCTGTTTAACTAGAGGCAGAACTATGAAACCATTATTAAGCTGTGGTAGTTTATCAGGCATCTGTTTAACTAGAGGCAGAACTATGAAACCATTATTAAGCTGTGGTAGTTTATCAGGCATCTGTTTAACTAGAGGCAGAACTATGAAACCATTATTAAGCTGTGGTAGTTTATCAGGCATCTGTTTAACTAGAGGCAGAACTATGAAACCATTATTAAGCTGTGGTAGTTTATCAGGCATCTGTTTAACTAGAGGCAGAACTATGAAACCATTATTAAGCTGTGATAGTTTATCAGGCATCTGTTTAACTAGAGGCAGAACTATGAAACCATTATTAAGCTGTGGTAGTTTATCAGGCATCTGTTTAACTAGAGGCAGAACTATGAAACCATTATTAAGCTGTGGTAGTTTATCAGGCATCTGTTTAACTAGAGGCAGAACTATGAAACCATTATTAAGCTGTGATAGTTTATCAGGCATCTGTTTAACTAGAGGCAGAACTATGAAACCATTATTAAGCTGTGGTAGTTTATCAGGCATCTGTTTAACTAGAGGCAGAACTATGAAACCATTATTAAGCTGTGGTAGTTTATCAGGCATCTGTTTAACTAGAGGCAGAACTATGAAACCATTATTAAGCTGTGGTAGTTTATCAGGCATCTGTTTAACTAGAGGCAGAACTATGAAACCATTATTAAGCTGTGGTAGTTTATCAGGCATCTGTTTAACTAGAGGCAGAACTATGAAACCATTATTAAGCTGTGGTAGTTTATCAGGCATCTGTTTAACTAGAGGCAGAACTATGAAACCATTATTAAGCTGTGGTAGTTTATCAGGCATCTGTTTAACTAGAGGCAGAACTATGAAACCATTATTAAGCTGTTGTAGTTTATCAGGCATCTGTTTAACTAGAGGCAGAACTATGAAACCATTATTAAGCTGTGGTAGTTTATCAGGCATCTGTTTAACTAGAGGCAGAACTATGAAACCATTATTAAGCTGTGGTAGTTTATCAGGCATCTGTTTAACTAGAGGCAGAACTATGAAACCATTATTAAGCTGTGGTAGTTTATCAGGCATCTGTTTAACTAGAGGCAGAACTATGAAACCATTATTAAGCTGTGGTAGTTTATCAGGCATCTGTTTAACTAGAGGCAGAACTATGAAACCATTATTAAGCTGTGGTAGTTTATCAGGCATCTGTTTAACTAGAGGCAGAACTATGAAACCATTATTAAGCTGTGGTAGTTTATCAGGCATCTGTTTAACTAGAGGCAGAACTATGAAACCATTATTAAGCTGTGGTAGTTTATCAGGCATCTGTTTAACTAGAGGCAGAACTATGAAACCATTATTAAGCTGTGGTAGTTTATCAGGCATCTGTTTAACTAGAGGCAGAACTATGAAACCATTATTAAGCTGTGGTAGTTTATCAGGCATCTGTTTAACTAGAGGCAGAACTATGAAACCATTATTAAGCTGTGGTAGTTTATCAGGCATCTGTTTAACTAGAGGCAGAACTATGAAACCATTATTAAGCTGTGGTAGTTTATCAGGCATCTGTTTAACTAGAGGCAGAACTATGAAACCATTATTAAGCTGTGGTAGTTTATCAGGCATCTGTTTAACTAGAGGCAGAACTATGAAACCATTATTAAGCTGTGGTAGTTTATCAGGCATCTGTTTAACTAGAGGCAGAACTATGAAACCATTATTAAGCTGTGGTAGTTTATCAGGCATCTGTTTAACTAGAGGCAGAACTATGAAACCATTATTAAGCTGTGGTAGTTTATCAGGCATCTGTTTAACTAGAGGCAGAACTATGAAACCATTATTAAGCTGTGGTAGTTTATCAGGCATCTGTTTAACTAGAGGCAGAACTATGAAACCATTATTAAGCTGTGGTAGTTTATCAGGCATCTGTTTAACTAGAGGCAGAACTATGAAACCATTATTAAGCTGTGGTAGTTTATCAGGCATCTGTTTAACTAGAGGCAGAACTATGAAACCATTATTAAGCTGTGATAGTTTATCAGGCATCTGTTTAACTAGAGGCAGAACTATGAAACCATTATTAAGCTGTGATAGTTTATCAGGCATCTGTTTAACTAGAGGCAGAACTATGAAACCATTATTAAGCTGTGATAGTTTATCAGGCATCTGTTTAACTAGAGGCAGAACTATGAAACCATTATTAAGCTGTGGTAGTTTATCAGGCATCTGTTTAACTAGAGGCAGAACTATGAAACCATTATTAAGCTGTGGTAGTTTATCAGGCATCTGTTTAACTAGAGGCAGAACTATGAAACCATTATTAAGCTGTGGTAGTTTATCAGGCATCTGTTTAACTAGAGGCAGAACTATGAAACCATTATTAAGCTGTGGTAGTTTATCAGGCATCTGTTTAACTAGAGGCAGAACTATGAAACCATTATTAAGCTGTGGTAGTTTATCAGGCATCTGTTTAACTAGAGGCAGAACTATGAAACCATTATTAAGCTGTGGTAGTTTATCAGGCATCTGTTTAACTAGAGGCAGAACTATGAAACCATTATTAAGCTGTGGTAGTTTATCAGGCATCTGTTTAACTAGAGGCAGAACTATGAAACCATTATTAAGCTGTGGTAGTTTATCAGGCATCTGTTTAACTAGAGGCAGAACTATGAAACCATTATTAAGCTGTGGTAGTTTATCAGGCATCTGTTTAACTAGAGGCAGAACTATGAAACCATTATTAAGCTGTGGTAGTTTATCAGGCATCTGTTTAACTAGAGGCAGAACTATGAAACCATTATTAAGCTGTGGTAGTTTATCAGGCATCTGTTTAACTAGAGGCAGAACTATGAAACCATTATTAAGCTGTGGTAGTTTATCAGGCATCTGTTTAACTAGAGGCAGAACTATGAAACCATTATTAAGCTGTGGTAGTTTATCAGGCATCTGTTTAACTAGAGGCAGAACTATGAAACCATTATTAAGCTGTGGTAGTTTATCAGGCATCTGTTTAACTAGAGGCAGAACTATGAAACCATTATTAAGCTGTTGTAGTTTATCAGGCATCTGTTTAACTAGAGGCAGAACTATGAAACCATTATTAAGCTGTGGTAGTTTATCAGGCATCTGTTTAACTAGAGGCAGAACTATGAAACCATTATTAAGCTGTGGTAGTTTATCAGGCATCTGTTTAACTAGAGGCAGAACTATGAAACCATTATTAAGCTGTGGTAGTTTATCAGGCATCTGTTTAACTAGAGGCAGAACTATGAAACCATTATTAAGCTGTGGTAGTTTATCAGGCATCTGTTTAACTAGAGGCAGAACTATGAAACCATTATTAAGCTGTGGTAGTTTATCAGGCATCTGTTTAACTAGAGGCAGAACTATGAAACCATTATTAAGCTGTGGTAGTTTATCAGGCATCTGTTTAACTAGAGGCAGAACTATGAAACCATTATTAAGCTGTGGTAGTTTATCAGGCATCTGTTTAACTAGAGGCAGAACTATGAAACCATTATTAAGCTGTGGTAGTTTATCAGGCATCTGTTTAACTAGAGGCAGAACTATGAAACCATTATTAAGCTGTGGTAGTTTATCAGGCATCTGTTTAACTAGAGGCAGAACTATGAAACCATTATTAAGCTGTGGTAGTTTATCAGGCATCTGTTTAACTAGAGGCAGAACTATGAAACCATTATTAAGCTGTGGTAGTTTATCAGGCATCTGTTTAACTAGAGGCAGAACTATGAAACCATTATTAAGCTGTGGTAGTTTATCAGGCATCTGTTTAACTAGAGGCAGAACTATGAAACCATTATTAAGCTGTGGTAGTTTATCAGGCATCTGTTTAACTAGAGGCAGAACTATGAAACCATTATTAAGCTGTGATAGTTTATCAGGCATCTGTTTAACTAGAGGCAGAACTATGAAACCATTATTAAGCTGTGGTAGTTTATCAGGCATCTGTTTAACTAGAGGCAGAACTATGAAACCATTATTAAGCTGTGGTAGTTTATCAGGCATCTGTTTAACTAGAGGCAGAACTATGAAACCATTATTAAGCTGTGGTAGTTTATCAGGCATCTGTTTAACTAGAGGCAGAACTATGAAACCATTATTAAGCTGTGGTAGTTTATCAGGCATCTGTTTAACTAGAGGCAGAACTATGAAACCATTATTAAGCTGTGGTAGTTTATCAGGCATCTGTTTAACTAGAGGCAGAACTATGAAACCATTATTAAGCTGTGGTAGTTTATCAGGCATCTGTTTAACTAGAGGCAGAACTATGAAACCATTATTAAGCTGTGGTAGTTTATCAGGCATCTGTTTAACTAGAGGCAGAACTATGAAACCATTATTAAGCTGTGGTAGTTTATCAGGCATCTGTTTAACTAGAGGCAGAACTATGAAACCATTATTAAGCTGTGATAGTTTATCAGGCATCTGTTTAACTAGAGGCAGAACTATGAAACCATTATTAAGCTGTGATAGTTTATCAGGCATCTGTTTAACTAGAGGCAGAACTATGAAACCATTATTAAGCTGTGGTAGTTTATCAGGCATCTGTTTAACTAGAGGCAGAACTATGAAACCATTATTAAGCTGTGGTAGTTTATCAGGCATCTGTTTAACTAGAGGCAGAACTATGAAACCATTATTAAGCTGTGGTAGTTTATCAGGCATCTGTTTAACTAGAGGCAGAACTATGAAACCATTATTAAGCTGTGGTAGTTTATCAGGCATCTGTTTAACTAGAGGCAGAACTATGAAACCATTATTAAGCTGTGGTAGTTTATCAGGCATCTGTTTAACTAGAGGCAGAACTATGAAACCATTATTAAGCTGTGGTAGTTTATCAGGCATCTGTTTAACTAGAGGCAGAACTATGAAACCATTATTAAGCTGTGGTAGTTTATCAGGCATCTGTTTAACTAGAGGCAGAACTATGAAACCATTATTAAGCTGTGGTAGTTTATCAGGCATCTGTTTAACTAGAGGCAGAACTATGAAACCATTATTAAGCTGTGGTAGTTTATCAGGCATCTGTTTAACTAGAGGCAGAACTATGAAACCATTATTAAGCTGTGGTAGTTTATCAGGCATCTGTTTAACTAGAGGCAGAACTATGAAACCATTATTAAGCTGTGATAGTTTATCAGGCATCTGTTTAACTAGAGGCAGAACTATGAAACCATTATTAAGCTGTGGTAGTTTATCAGGCATCTGTTTAACTAGAGGCAGAACTATGAAACCATTATTAAGCTGTGGTAGTTTATCAGGCATCTGTTTAACTAGAGGCAGAACTATGAAACCATTATTAAGCTGTGGTAGTTTATCAGGCATCTGTTTAACTAGAGGCAGAACTATGAAACCATTATTAAGCTGTGGTAGTTTATCAGGCATCTGTTTAACTAGAGGCAGAACTATGAAACCATTATTAAGCTGTGGTAGTTTATCAGGCATCTGTTTAACTAGAGGCAGAACTATGAAACCATTATTAAGCTGTGGTAGTTTATCAGGCATCTGTTTAACTAGAGGCAGAACTATGAAACCATTATTAAGCTGTGGTAGTTTATCAGGCATCTGTTTAACTAGAGGCAGAACTATGAAACCATTATTAAGCTGTGGTAGTTTATCAGGCATCTGTTTAACTAGAGGCAGAACTATGAAACCATTATTAAGCTGTGGTAGTTTATCAGGCATCTGTTTAACTAGAGGCAGAACTATGAAACCATTATTAAGCTGTGGTAGTTTATCAGGCATCTGTTTAACTAGAGGCAGAACTATGAAACCATTATTAAGCTGTGGTAGTTTATCAGGCATCTGTTTAACTAGAGGCAGAACTATGAAACCATTATTAAGCTGTGGTAGTTTATCAGGCATCTGTTTAACTAGAGGCAGAACTATGAAACCATTATTAAGCTGTGGTAGTTTATCAGGCATCTGTTTAACTAGAGGCAGAACTATGAAACCATTATTAAGCTGTGGTAGTTTATCAGGCATCTGTTTAACTAGAGGCAGAACTATGAAACCATTATTAAGCTGTGGTAGTTTATCAGGCATCTGTTTAACTAGAGGCAGAACTATGAAACCATTATTAAGCTGTGGTAGTTTATCAGGCATCTGTTTAACTAGAGGCAGAACTATGAAACCATTATTAAGCTGTGGTAGTTTATCAGGCATCTGTTTAACTAGAGGCAGAACTATGAAACCATTATTAAGCTGTGGTAGTTTATCAGGCATCTGTTTAACTAGAGGCAGAACTATGAAACCATTATTAAGCTGTGGTAGTTTATCAGGCATCTGTTTAACTAGAGGCAGAACTATGAAACCATTATTAAGCTGTGGTAGTTTATCAGGCATCTGTTTAACTAGAGGCAGAACTATGAAACCATTATTAAGCTGTGGTAGTTTATCAGGCATCTGTTTAACTAGAGGCAGAACTATGAAACCATTATTAAGCTGTGGTAGTTTATCAGGCATCTGTTTAACTAGAGGCAGAACTATGAAACCATTATTAAGCTGTGGTAGTTTATCAGGCATCTGTTTAACTAGAGGCAGAACTATGAAACCATTATTAAGCTGTGGTAGTTTATCAGGCATCTGTTTAACTAGAGGCAGAACTATGAAACCATTATTAAGCTGTGATAGTTTATCAGGCATCT